>NW_024097181.1:0-10573 GCF_016545835.1 Crotalus tigris | reverse complement strand
TACTGAGTTCTGGGGCATTGGAGTCATGCAAGTTCACTACCCAATCCGCAGCTGGTCCATCCAGGGCAGATTGCACGATCCGGATGCGGGTTTTGTCGCTGGGAATGTCCTGCCCATATTCCTCCATGTAGCTGAGTACTTGGTTTAGGAAAAACCCCAAGCGTGTTGGCTCCCCTTTGAATTTCACCTCCAACGGTGGACGTCTTGGAATGGATCGGTGCCTCCGGTGTGGGTGGTAGTGTCTTCCGTCCAGATTGCCATCTGTGGTCCGGTAGGGGGTGGGGGCTCCTGGATCAGTAGATGTCCCTGGGGTTGCAGGTTCCACGTCCCCCTCGGTGTCTCTCCCTTTGTGGCTCCAGGAACTGGGGCGGCCGTAGGGCTCAGTATTCTCCTATCCTAGGGAGCTGAGAGTTCTCTTCATCAGGTCAATAGCTTTCTCTAGGATCCAGTCTGAGTACGGTACCCAGCTTCCTCCCTCTTCACTTGCGTGCAGGGATTTCTCCATCTCCTGCTTCCATTTTGGTTGCTTGGTCCCCCGTCTCAGGGTCACCTTTCTTGATTCCTTTCTCCACTCACTTTTCTTTCCAACGTTCATCGACATCGAGGGGCTTGTGTCATGAGCTCAACCACTTCTTCTAGAGGAATCTGAACCACTCAGATCCCACAATGATCCTGGGCCGGTTCCACTGGGGCAGCGGACTCTATTTCCAGGGAGTTCCCCCTCTCTTCTCCCAGTGTCTGACATGGTTAAATTTTTATGAACAAAATCCCCCGGCAAGTCTCCCTTCCCGGTGGAATGAATTATGCAAGACCTGTCTATGTAAGACCCAACCCCCACTTTGCATCTTAAGAAGACAGAACTCTTGGAATAATTCTTCCAACAGGAATCCTTTATTAAGAGAAAATGGTTGCAGGCATGCTAGACAGGACTCGGGGTTCAAGCTCTCCCATTCAAGGTTTTAAGGGGTTCCCCAGTAGTCCCACCCAATCAACCCCCCTTCCAGTGATAGTTTCAAGTATCACAATTCCACCTCCTTTCTTCTTTCTTTCGTCTGGATGGAGACTTCAGATACTACATGAAAGGCAATTACCACTCCTTTGGAGTGCTAACGCTTAGGGTAACACAATAAACACACATACAGCATTCCGACTCTGAAGTGTAAGAAGGAAGTGAGGGCCATAAAGCCCCTTTGTTCTCCCCCTTCTCTCCCTCTTATGGCAGAATCCAGAGAAGGCAGAATTGGGAGTTTCTATATTTGATAATTTAAAGATGAAATATAATTGGATTCTGACACCCGATGACGAGATCAAGGAGCCGGGCGCAAACCTTGACACGCCTATAAAGGACTCTCTCACTCCCTGGCGCGCTAGCCCTGAGGATGCCGCCAGGTGACGGCGAAAGCTTGGCACTTTTTAATTAAACTTTTATAGTTTTAATTAATTAAAAATTTTTATAGTTTTTATTACCCTGGTGTTCATTTTATTTCTTTACCATGAATACCCCCAGGGTTCACGTTTTTAACTTTCTTAATCATATATATATATATATATATATATATATATATATATATATATATATATATCTATATATATGTAGTTAATATGTGGTATATATATAATTATTTGTTTTCTGAGGTTTTCGCGGGTATTTGATATGTAGGGAACTTTAGGTGTTCGGGTCTCCCCACGGTACAATTGGCAGGTCTATGCGAAGTTTCGACGAAGTCCATTCGTCATCTTCAGGCTTGGTGCTTTCAGCATCGTGCTCGAGCAGCAGTGTTGGTCTTGGCTGTTTCTTCCTTTTAATGCCCGTGGAGGTATGAAACTGAATTGAGGTGGGAGCTTGGCTGGTTATGATTGGGTGAGGGTGTTGTTCTGATTGGTTAGCGGAGCTTGGCTGTGATCTGATTGGCTGGGGGGTTGGCTGTGCATCCGATTGGACTGGGGGTTGGCGTAGCTGATAGATTGGTGGGGGAGATGTTGTCTGTTTGGTTGTGCTCAGGTTAGTCTGAGTTGCAGAGGGATTCAAGATTTTGGGCTGCCCTGCCATTCCTTGGCTTCGCGTTCGTGGTCGTGCTTCCTCTTCATGGAGGGTGTCAGTTTGCTTCATGTATGGATTGGGGGGTTTAAAGTGGCTAATGATGCAGCTGTGGTCTGGCTTCTGGTTTTTGGTCGTGCCTCGTCATCGGTGTGGCTTTGGGTTTGTTTTTTGCGTGGATGTGTGGTGGTGACATCCTGTGTGGTTTTTGTGAATGTGGGTCTGGTATCATTTTTTGTGTTAGGGAGTCGTTTGTCAAGAGGGCGGATTTCCAAGGCTGGTAGGCGGAGGTAATCATCTCGCTTGTTCATGCTGTGTGGGCGTTTTCTATCCGATGGCTTCTCTTGATTATGCGTGTGATTAAAATGTTCACTTTTGGGCAATGGTTCTCGGTATTTTTAAAAGCAATTTCATGTCCTGTAGGTTTATTTTGGATCACCAGATCCAAATAACAAGCCTCCCCCAATTAGCGAAAGAGCTCCAGCAAAGCAATACATTCCAGAGAGAATCATCCGAGATGCCCACAAATCTAGGTCCCCCAGATACACAAAGAAGGAACCCACTCAAAGAACACTATAGTCAGCGATCCATCAGGCTCACACTAGTACAAAAACCTAGCCAAATATCTCGCCAAACAACTACAGCCCTATGCAGAATCCATCACCTCACACGTAAAAAACTCATTCCAGTTTATAGAGATCATAAAGAAACAAAACTTACAGCCCAGCGACCTACTAGTGAGCTTCAATGTCATATCCCTCTTCACCCAAGTGCCTATCAAAGAAGCCTTGACAGCTATCCAAAACAAATATAACCCCCCCAAACACATCTTCGATCTGACCAACCACTGCCTATCCAACACATACTTCATCTATAATGGACAAAAATACAAACAAACAGAAGGAGCACCCATGGGATCACCCCTCTCACCTGTCATTGCCAACCTCTACATGGAACACTTTGAAACCCAAGCTCTAGACAAATCTGATCACAAACCCAAACTCTGGCTCAGATACGTAGACGACACCTTCATAATCTGGCCACATGGGAAAGAAAAACTGGACAACTTCCTCACACACCTCAACAGCCTACACCCCAAAATACAGTTCACCATGGAAACAGAAGCTAACAACCAACTTCCCTTCCTGGATGTCTTAGTCTACAAGAAATCCAATGGCTCCCTAGGACACACCATCTACCAGAAGAAAACACACACAAACCGCTATCTGCACGCTCTCTCACACCACCACCCAGCACAGATCAACTCTGTAGCCAAGACACTCATCTCCAGAACAAAACGCTTAGCTGACGAACAACACCTAAAGCCCGAACTACACACTCTCACCAATGTACTAACATCCAATGGATTCCATAGAAATAAGATTACAAACCTAATCCAAAAAGAAAACCCCCACTAAAATCCAAGACAAAGAACAAGAAAACGGCAAAGCCATCCTCCCATACATAAAAGGCATCACAGACAGAATCAGTAAGATCCTCCATAAACACAACATCAAAACAGCATTCTGCACAAACAGAAAAATATCCACCATCCTTAGAAACCCCAAAGATAAAATTGAATTAGAAAATCAAGGAGTATACGAAATCCCATGCACCACTTGTCCCACCACATACATCGGACAAACCAACAGAAGAATAAGTGCACGCATTGAAGAACATAAGAACTCAGTCAAAAAAGAGGAACCAACATCTTCCCTGGTCCAACACCTTAAAGCCACAGGACATGAAATTGACTTTAAAAATACCAGAACCATTGCCAAAAGTGAACATTTTAATAACAGAATAATCAGAGAAGCCATCGAGATAGAAAAACGCCCACACAGCATGAACAAGCGAGATGATACCTCCCGCCTACCAGCCATTTGGAAACCCGCCCTCATTGACAAACGACTCCCTAACACAAAAAATGATCCCAGACCCACACTCACAAAAACCACACAGGATGTCACCACCACACATCCACGCAAAAAACAAACCCAAAGCCACACTGACTATGAGGCACGACCACAAACCAGAAGCCAGACCACAGCTGCATCATTAGCCACTTTAAACCCCCCCAATCCATACATGAAGCAAACTGACACCCTCCATGAAGAGGAAGCACGACCACGAACGCGAAGCCAAGGAATGGCAGGGCAGCCCAAAATCTTGAATCCCTCTGCAACTCAGACTAACCTGAGCACAACCAAACAGAACACTCCCCCAGCCAATCAGAGCACAGCCAACCCCCCAGCCAATCGGAGCACAGCCAACCCCCCAGCCAATCAGAGCACAGCCAAGCCCCTAACCAATCAGAACACACCTCCACCCAATCAGAACACAGCCAAGCTCCCACCCAATCAGTTCATACCTCCACTGGCAGTTAAAAGGAAGAAACAGCCAAGACCACACACTGCTGCTCGAGGCACGAAGCTGAAAGCACCAGCCTGAAGATGACGAATGGGACTTCGGCGAAACGTCGCCAAGACACTTCCAATTTTACGTGGGAGAAAACCCGAACAACCAAAGTCCTATATATATATATATATATATATATATATATATATATATATATATATATATATATTAATAAGAATAGTGAAAATAAAATATATATACACACACACACACACATACACATACAGGTTAAAAAAAGGATATATGCAGTGTTATCTTCATTTTAGATGTCAAAAGGGTCTGTCTCTCTCCCTCCCTCTCTATCTGCCCCTGGTCTGCCACTCCTCTTCCCCCGCTCTCTTTCTTTCTCTCTCTCTCTCTCTCCTCTCTCTCTCCCTCCCTCTCTTTCTCCCCCCCCTCTCCTATCTGCTGCTCACCTGGCAAGCTTCAAGCTGTTGTCCAACAAGATCAGGGGTAGGCAACCTCGTCTCTTTTATGACTCATGGACTTCAACTCCCAGAATTCCTGAGTCAGCCTAGCTGGGCTAGCTAGCTCTCTCCTGCCCTTCCTGCTTCCTGCAGAGATGCAGCAAAGGGAGGAGCTCCGCCCAGTAAGCTTTTCAGCTCCTTGGAGAACACTGTGAGTGCACTCTCTTTTACACACACACACAGACACAGAGAGAGAGAGAGAGAGAGAGAGAGAGGGAGAGACAGAGACAGAAGCAGGGATTGTTAGCCTCTCTCTGTCTCTCTCTGCAAAGGCAGAGGAGGCTGGGAGCCACAGGGGAAGGCTCAAAGAGCCGCATGCGGCTCCGGAGCCGCAGGTTGCCGACCTGTGGTCTAGCCTCTTCTTAAAAACCTCCAGTGATGGAGCACCCACAATTTCTGAAGACAAGCGGTTCCACTGGTTAATTGTCCTCACTATCAGGAAGTTTCTCCTTAATTCCAGGTTGCTTCGCTCTTTGATCAGTTTCCAACCATTGATTCTCGTCCTTTCCTTTGGTGCTTTGGAGAATAATGTGACCCCCTCTTCTTGGTGGCAGCTCCTCAAGTACTGGAACACTGCTATCATGTCTCCCCTATTTCTTCTTTTCTTTAGACTAGCCAAACCCAAGTCCCGCAGGCATTCTTCATATGTTTTAGTCTCCAGGCCTTTAATCATCTTAGTTGCTCTTCTCTGAATTTTTTCCACATTCTCCACATCTTTTTTGTCATATGGTGACCAAAACTGGCTGCAGTATTTCTGATGTGGTCTTACTATGGTTTTATAAAGCAGTACTAATACTTTGTGTAATCTCGATTCTATGCCTCTATTTATACAACCAAGGATTATATTAGCTTTTTTGGCTGCTGCTGCAAACTGCTGGCTCATAGTCAAGTGATTGTCCATTAAGACTCCAAGGTCCCTCTCACAGTTACTGTTTTTAAGCCAGGTCTTGCCCAATCTGTATTTGTACCTTTGGCTTTTCCTGCCTAAATATAAAACTTTGCTTTTCTTCACATTGAAACTTATTTTGTTGGATAGGCCCATTGTTCGAGTTTGTCAAGATCTTTTTGGATCCTGAGTTTGTCTTCTGAGGTGTTGGCTACTCCTGACAGTTTGGTGTCATTTGCAAATTTGATGAGTTCCCCTTCAATTCTCTCATCTATGTTGTTGAAGATATTGAAGAGTACTGGGCCTAAGACGGAAACTTGTGGTACCCAATTGATTACTTCTCTCCATGTGGATGTAGTGCCATTGAGGACTTCTCATTGAGTATGGTTTGCCAGCCAGATACAGATCCATTTGGTGGTGGTGGTGGTGTCTATTCCACCTTTTTCTAGCTTATCAAGGAGTAGGTTGTGGTCTACTTTATCAAATTCCTTACTGAAATCTAAGTATACCAAGACCACAGCCTTTCGCTGGTCTACTAGTTTAGTCACTTTATCAAAGAATGAGATGAGATTGGTTTGGCATGATCTGTTTTTAACAAACCCGTGGTGGCTGCTAGTTATAACTTTGTTTGCTTCTAGTTGTTCACAGATCTGTTTTTTTAATTATCTTTTCTAGGATCTTCCCAGGTATTGATATTAAACTGATTGGTCTGTAGTTTCCTGGGTCTGTTTTTTCCCCCTTTCTTGAAGATGGGAACCACCTCAGCTCTTTTCCAATCTTCAGGTACTTCCCTGGTGCTCCAGGATTTATGAAAGATGTGTTGCAATGTTTCTGAGATAACATCTGCCAGCTCCTTCAGAACTCTGGGATGTAATCTGTCAGGTCATGGTGATTTATATTCGTCAAGGTCGGATAGGTGTTCTCTTACCATTTTCTTGCTTATTTTAAGTTTTGTTTCTAGTTTGTCTTTTGCAGTGTTTTTTAAAATATTTTGGGCTGTAGTTTCTAATGCTAATGGCATTAACTATATAGGTGCCACATGTCAGAATGCGAAGTGCAGACATGCCTTGGGCTTCCTAATTCATTTTATTATAGCTATAAAATTGCTTTTTTGTTTCATCTGATACTGTCAGAACCCATTTCTATTTCATTTCTATCTACCTCCTCTGATCTAAAAACAAATCTCACTTTTCCCTGGGTTCTGCCATACTCCCAAGGGGGAAGGGGGATATGCCTGCGGGGTTATTGCTTTTGCTTCCTCTATTCGCTACAATGTAATCTTTTGCTTTGTTATTGCCTCTGTCCGCTGCCTACTACAATGTAAAAATTTGCTTCCTACACTGCATCTTTCTCTAAACTTTCTTCTCCCTAACCTGTCAGCTAGGAAAGGGGGGGGGAGAGAAAGAAATACAACCTCCAGAGCTTGGTTTATTTCTCCATTCTCAAAAGGAGGTGCGAAGAGCTGCTTGAACATCCCGCTACGACTGGAGCCAGACCGATGTTATCTCCCCTTTCCCACGATGGACTTAACACCTGGGGATTGGCCAATCTGAACCATCCGGATGAACTGTGTGGTGGGGTTTGCTTGGGGACACTTTAAAGTATCGATCTGTAAAGTAATCCCTCAGATCCTGTCTATTATGCCTACTATCAATTACTTTTAATAAAAGTTCCTGTTGGAGGAAATCATCTCCAAGAGTTCTGCTTTCTTAAGATGTGGGATTGAAGTGGGTCCTTACAGATAAATTTTGACAAGCTCTGTCTTATAGCATTTGCGAGAGTTTGGTTGGACAGGCTTTGGAAGAATGGAACAAGGGCCAATATTTGGGGAACAGTAAAGACAAATATTTTTATCTGTTTGGAAAAAGCGAGGGAGGGAAAGTCCATATAAATTCCACTAAAAATACTCGACCCTTTCCACAGCAGTAACATTTACATGGAACTTAAGTCCTGTGATGAAATGGAATTAATTAATCATCAATCCATCAATTTATTGTTTTGATCACTGGTCATAAAATAAAACCTGCACAACAGTGACCAAACCTTAACAAAATACAGCAAAATGTACAGAAATCAATAAAAACATTAAAACATTATTACAGCAAATAAAGTTAGAAAACCTTAGGAACTTTTGATAAAATATTTTCTCTGTTTAGCAGCAGCCCTTGCAAAGTTTGCTAATTTTCATAGCATTGTCTCCTTGTCTATGAAATGGAATCTGTTCAGGGAAACATCTGAAAGAATGGGGCACAGAATGAATCCAAAACTTCATGACTCTCAGGAAATTAAAATGTTATAGCTATGAGTATGAATTTCAGCCCTAGTCAGAAAGCAGTTTGGGGAAATTTAGAAGCAGAATGGGAGAGTTACTATAATACTGTAACAACATCTAGTTGAAAATACGCATAGCCAGCAAGTTCTATTTTTAGATCACAGGTAAAACTAACAGCTCCTCTGCCCTTTCCAGGGAGGTGACTCAGCTTTTCCTGTTTGGTCTCCCTAAAAGAGCAGATATGGCCAAGAAATACATCAATTTAAGGTATTTTTATCCAACTTTTAAAGGCATATGACAGTTTACAAAAACCAATGAAGAACATTAAAAAAAACCAAGAAAGATTAACACACTACCGTTGAGGACTCAAAAATGTGACAAAATCAGTTAACATCCCCAACCTTGTGAAACAGCAAGACCTTCCAACTTCTTCACATGGCCAGGGACCTCAAAAAACATGGGCTGTGCGAATAAACCCAATTGAGGCATCAGTTCCAAAGGTCAGAAAAACAGGCATGCTGGGCAGTAAATATATTATTTGTCTTATTATCTTCTAATTAAAACATGACCCCCCGCCCAAAAAAATATCCAAAGATGGAGAAAGATTGTAAAGCTGGCTGGACTCTAATGGAACTGAAGTTCAAAATATCTGGAATGTCTCAGCTACTATTTATGTTGCAAGCCAAAGATTTTGCAAATTGAAGAGAGTCTTTCTGTCCTCTTTTCATCTGACCTAAATGCAATAATTCAAGTTATACCAATATAAAATGCTTTACATAATGTTGCCAAGAAAATTGCAAGAATGTACCCAGGACAGTATCTCTGTTTAGTTTACAGTAATTAAACATAATGTCCAACTGGATGACAATACTTAGCTTACTGATTGTTCTCAAACTGCTAAGCAAAGTCAGATTTGCCTAATAATGAATAAGAGGCCACTATGAAAAATCAGTTCTATAGACAGGAGTTGGAAATTATTAAAATCCCAGAAGGCAATGGAAAATCACTTCAATGCAGAAAAAAAAACTACATAAACCCATGTGAATTCAACGTGCTTGAGCTTGAACTGGAATATTTTTACAATACTATACCATAGTTTTTGACCTGTGCTGTATATTCTCTTCTGTTTGAATCCCCCTCTTTTATACCATCCACCCAATTGCTCTTCTGAGCCAATCCTTTTTCACAGTAGAAATCATATGGAAGAAAAAAAAGAATGTGCAAAGAAGCATAATCAGCAAGTAAAGGCTGCCAAGCTGACTGCCTGCTTCAGGGGCAAACAACTCATGGGCTACATCATAAGATCCCACTACTGCAGAAATAATCCCAGAGTAATTGCCACCCTCATCCCCAAGTTCATATCACCAAAAGGCAGAGGTAAAATGTTGAACAAATTTCTATAAGGATAATTTTACTCATCACTCTCTCCCCAGGAGTAGTGGGGAAAAAAAGGCCACAAATTCCATCTTGGGACTTTTAGTGATATATCAACACTCCCCAGTGGCCCCAGAAGCCTGGAAAAAATATTTGTAAAATTATTGTGGCTGGAGACAAATGGTTGTCTGATCCTTATAACGACTATAGAAGCTCCACTGAAGAAGAATTACTCTTGAAAAGCAGAATGGAGAGTTAGTTCTATGATCTCTTTCAAACCACATTAAATATGCAGAGTCATCATTTGGAGACAAGATTGTTTTGCCAAGGGAATTACCAATGGCTCCATCAATCCCGTCCTATTTTAGCATAAACATTTTGAGAGGACTGGGGTGCCCTCTAAAGGCACTGAGATGCTTGAAGCTTTGTGCAAATGTAATGCATTAACTTCCCAACTGCTCTTCAAAAACAATCACTTTCATAGATTCTTGCTTTATTGTTCTGATGTTTGTTCCCTCATACATATCTCTTTCTTCAATATTTTTGAAATGCTTATAGTCAACCAAACCAACTCTACTTTAATATTCTGGGCTGGCCTCACCAAAAGCTACCATTGCCCCTGATTGTGATAGTCTATTATTTATTTTTTATTTATTTATGAAATGCCACCCATGGGTCAGGCGACTAATTAAGCTTAAAAATTGGATGGCAATATAAAAAACAAAACTAAAAAAAAATAACAGATTAGAGAAATGGACTGAAAGCAAGAGAAAGAAATGTTAAAGAAAAAAGTACAAGTCCTTCATTGAGGAAACAAAAATCAAATGCATACATATGGGGTAGAGATACCAACCTCATCATAGTACTTCTGAAAAAGGTCTTCCTATACCCATTTACTGAAAACTAAACATGAATCAGCACTGTGGAATGGCTTTAAAAAATGATAAATTTAAATTTCTTCAACCAAAATACAGTTTCCAGGCAACAATTTATTCTTTCCTTTTATTCTCTAATACTGTGTCCAGTTCTAGACCATAATAAGATGAATGGAATGGAATGGAATGGAATGGAATAGAATAGAATAGAATAGAACAGAACAGAACAGAATAGAATTCTTT
>NW_024097180.1:0-38684 GCF_016545835.1 Crotalus tigris | reverse complement strand
GTGCTTGATGTTGTCAGCTTGAAGGATACCCAAGTATTTGTAGTAATCTTCCTCATCCAGACTCTTAATGTTATTTTCGTGGGGCATCTTGATTCCTTCAGTTTTCACTACTTTTCCTTGTTTGATAGTAAGTGTGGCACATTTGTCCAAGCCAAACTCCATAACAATATCTTGCCTATATATACGGACAGTGCTGAGCAGCAATTCTATTTCAGATGATGTTTTTCCATACAGCTTCAGATCATCCATGTAAAGGAGGTAGGATAGTCTGGCAGATGTTTTTGATGTTTGATAGCCATGTCCTGAGTTATTCAGTATTGTTGACAGAGGAAACAGTGCAATAACAAATAGTAATGGTGATAATGAATCTCCTTGAAATATCCCTCTCTTGATATTAACCTCTCCCAGCTTCTCACTATTGATCTGCAACTGTGTCTTCCATTGTGCCATCGATCTTTGCACAAATTTTCTGATGTTTCTACTGACTCCTGTTATTTCTAGGCACTTTATTATCCAATCATGTGGCAGAGAGTCAAATGCCTTTTTGTAGTCAATCCATGCCACATTCAGGTTGGTCTTCCTTCTCTTGCAGTTTTCCAAGATCATTTGTCTATTAGGAGTTGATCTTTTGTTCCTCTGCTATTGGGGCGGTTTCCTTTCTGCTCAGGTGGAAAGAGATTGTTTTCAACTAGATGCTGTTGTACTGCATCAGCTACCACACCAGTTAGTAATTTGAAAGTTGTTGGTAAACAGGTAATTGGCCTGTAGTTGCCTGGTGTTGCCCCTCTTGCTGGATTTTTCATTATTAGGTAGGTTTTCCCAGTTGTTAGCCACTTTTCAATTTCTCCTACTTGTAGTATATTGTTGAATTGCTTGGCAATGAGTGTGTGTATAACAGTTAGATGTTTCAACCAAAACCCATGCAGTTCATCTTCACCTGGTGCTGACCAATTTTTGATTTTCTTTGATCTTTTTTCTACCATTTTTGTTGTTATTACTAGTTCTTTCATTTCAACTTCTGTTTTATTTGCATCCACCTCTTTTAACCAAGCCGCATCCTTGTTGTATTTCTTTGGGTTATCCCATATCTGCTTCCAGAACTGCACTGTTTCTTCCTGGTCAGGTACTGACTGATTCTGTGCAGTTTCTCCATTGATGGATTGGTAGAAACGTTTCTGATTGGATTGAAATTGGAGGTTCTGCCTATAGTTTGCAATTCGAGCTTCATATCTACTGATTTTCCTGGCTATAGCTGTTATTTGTTGCTTTATTATTTCCAGTGCTTCCTTGATCTTCCTTGTTTCTAAGTGGTATTTCTTGATTAGGTATTCTTTGGTCTCTTGTTCTTCAGCTTCTTTTCTTTCATCTGTTCTAGCTTGCTTGCATGTGATCTTAACTTGCTGATCTTATTTTCTAGTCTAACCTTCCATTTTTGTGGTGCACTGTTTGTTTGTTTTTCTTTTTTGTTGATTTTACATCCCATGTATTCTGTTATAACTGCAGCTGTGCTGTACATTAGTTGGTTTGTTTCTTGCAGTGAATTGGTGCTTATACTTGCTATTGCAGTATTTGCATCTTTTAATGCTTGTGCTAGCTGTTTCTTTGGAACAAGCTTCAATGCAGGCAGCCTTATTCTGTTGTTTTTGTGCTGTTCTAGATGCTCAATTATTCTTTGTTTCAATTCTTTTATTTCTTTAGTTAGAGGTTTTGTTCTTCCTGAGGAAGAGGTGCCTGGTTTCCAAATGAGAACAGTTGTATATCTCTACTGGATTCTTTCACTGCCAACTCTCCCTGGTTTGCCTCTACATTCTGAATTACTTCTGGTAAGGCTTTGATTTCTTTGCCCTGGTAAACCTTTGCAGTTCGTCCAATTCTGTTTCTGTGAATACTTTATTTCGTGTTATAAATCGGCGTTGATCTGCTAGTCTCTGTTCTGTTATTTCTGATTCTGGATGCTTTGTTCTGTCCAGGAATTGGTGCATTCGTTTTAGATATCCTCGTCTTGTTGGACGTGATCTGTAGTAACAGATCATTTTTCTTTGTTTTCCATTCACTGTTATCTGAGACGGGTAACAATTTTCTTCCAGTAGTTCTGCAGTGCTGGCCCTGGTTGCTCAGCCACAGTCCTGAGTCGTAAACCCATTTTCACCAGATATCCAGGAAGCCAATATCGAGCGCGGACCTTGTTAACCTGGGCGATGTCCGAGCCGGTATGGCATTCTGCAATTTACGTCTCACCATATTTTTTATGAGAGAGACACTCTTTGTCTGACTCCTTTGATGAGACCTGTCCAGTATGGTTGAACCTCTGGCATAGCTCTCATCTTCCTCAGAGTACACAAGCCCCACAACCACGTCAAGGTAGTGCCTCACTGGGGGATTATTATTATTATTATTATTATTATTATTATTATTATTATTATTATTATTATTATATCTGGAAAACAAAGAAATTGAAGTTATGGTTGAAGAGCTGAAACAAAGAGTTGTGACTATTGCAGAGAAAATAAAGTGATATGATAACTGAAAAATGCAGTTTCAACAAAATTTTGAAGAAATCAGTATCATTTCTATAAGATCCTTAAAAGTGGACATGGTGCTATCACAAGTGAAAAACCAAACAAACAAAATACTCTGAAATTTTGGAACAACTTGTAGGAAAATAACAAGAAGCACAATGGGAATGCAAAGTGGATTGAGCAGGTTGAAAGCACTGCAAAAGTAACTAAAATGGAAGATGTTCACATAACAAAAGAAATGGTGCAAAAACAAGCAAAGCAGGTCAAGAACTGGAGTGCCCCTGGTTTAGATGAGCTACATAGATTGTGATTGAAATCACTAACAAGTTGGCATTCAAGATTAGCAAACCAGATGAGTCACATTTTGAAAATATCAGAAAGTGAAAAATGGCTAACAACTGGAAAATCTTTTTTTGATTCAGAAGGATGGAGAAAAGGGAAATAAACCTGAAAATTACAGGCCAATAACTTTCCTGCTGACCACATGCAAATTACTTACAGACATTATTGCAAATTTCAAATTTATGGATTTTTAGAAAACAAGGATTTGCTGCCTGTACCGGTAGAACAAAAAGTGTGCTGCAAAGACCAACTGATGACTGATAAACTTTGAAGAATTCAAAGAAAAGACCAACCAATTTGTTCATGGTCTGGATTGATTATAAAAAAAGCATTTGACTCTGTTCCACGCAGCTGGATTGAGAAATGCTTAGACATTTTTGGAATTAGCAGCAACATACAGAAAATAATAATAATAACAACAACAATAATAACAACAACAACAACAACAACAATAATAAAAAGTTGGGAGGGACCTTGGAGGTCATCTAGTCCAAACCCTATACCATAAAAATGGCTGTATTAAACTGGACTGAAAAATAATGGACAATCATGACAAAAAATGTAAGCATTTTTTGTATTCCTTTTCTTCCATCTGGTGGCTATACTAAATTTTGTACCTCTGGTTACCTTATTTTTGGACCCCAATTTTCATTGTACCTCAGGAAAGCAAAAGTAATCTATATTATCAAATGTTTAAGTCACTTTCATTTATTATCCATGTAACAGAATTCCATGTTTATTTGTATTTATATATGTCTTAAATCTTTGTTATATTTACACTAGATTGTAAGTTATTTTGATATATAATTATATTGATCTATGGGAACATGTTTGTTAATAAGTTTAATATAAACTTTCACTGTCAAAAATCTATCTTCATTATATAAAATTTACAAAATGCATTGGTGTCTTGTATAAAGTCAAAATATCTTTTAACAACAACAACAATAATAAAGTTGGAAGGGACCTTAGAGGTCATCTAGTCCAAACCCCTTCTCTGGCAGGAAACCCTATAACATTTCAGATAAATGGCTGTCTAGTCTTTTCTTAAAAATGTTGGAGCATTCACAGCTTCTGGAGGACGGTTGTTCCACTGATTAATTGTTCTAACTGTCATAAAATTTCTCCTTAGTTCTAGGTTGTTTCTCTCTTTAGTTAGTTTCTATCCGTTGCTTCTTGTCCTGCCTTCAGGTGCTTTGGAGAATAGCTTGATTCCCTCTTCTTTGTGGCAACTCCTGAGATATTGGAACAGTGCTATTATGTCACCCCTTGTTCTTCTCTTCATTAGACTAGACATACCCAATTCCAGCAACCATTCCTTGTATGTTTTAGCCTCCAGTCCCCTAATCATCTTTGTTGCTCTTCTCTGTACTCTTTCTAGAGTCTCAGCATTTTTTTTACATCATGGTAACCAAAACTGGATGCAGCATTCCAAGTGTGGCCTTATCAAGGCATTGTAAAGCGCACACACATTTTGCGGCTCCCAGGTTTTGTGTGTGTGTGTGTGTGTGTGTGTGTGTGTGTGTGTGTGTGTGTGAGGGAAACGGGTCCAAGTGGCTCTTTCACTGTTTCAGGTTGCCAACCCCTGGTTTAGGAGAAATGATTGGAGAGGAAGAGACACTACAATGTCACCAAAACTATGTTAATCTCTTTGCACGCTGCATTAAAGGAGCACTTGAAGGAGGTACTGCAGGCAGCAGACAATAAACATTTGATTATCTTAACCCCATTTTCCCTAAGGCAATTAGACTGCAGTTATTTGAACTGGATACTAAATGGGAGAAACCATATTGTTTAGAAAACAAGCAAGAATCGTGGAAAAGAAACTAAGGGCCATATGAGAAGAAATAATGAAATTCTTACCCATCAATCAGCTCCCACATTTTACCCAGCTTATTAATGTCCTCATTGAGCTAGACTGGCTTTTTTAAAAAACAAATTCTGTGATATATGTCTGACATCCAGAACAATTACAAATTGCCTTTCCAAAATCTCCGTTAATTCTTGGCCAATATAAAATGTCCTATCTCAGTATTTATATTATTCCAAATTAAGATGACCTCCATGAATCCTTTGAATCATATATCAGCAGTATGCTACTCTGGGCATGTACAATATACTGTGTTGCAACTTCATATTCATATCTAATATGGAGAACATGGAAAAACAGAAGATATTGCATGTTATGATGGAGTTTCTTACACTGAATTTCTTAGGCACTTTGCCTATCAGAACTCTTTTACATGTCGAAAGATGTTAGCCTTGTGAGGTAGACAACATAGGGAAAACATCTAGATGAGTTAATTCTACTTTATTGTAAAGCTACATTGACAGAATCTTGTATGTTTGCAAGTACAAAATTTTTTGCTGTCTCCTTTATACTCCAAGAAACTAGGGATAGTCTCTTCTGAGCTTCTTGCCCATCCACTATCTAGTTACTGACTATGCTGTTTTTTATTTGACTGTTCCCACAGTCTTTCTCACATACCATTACTGTCTGAAGAAGTCATTAAACGAGGACAACCTATATTTGTCTTGCTGCTTCTAAGTAACACATCTCAAATAAACTATCCAGTGGGGGATTTTTGCATGAGCAACAGTGTTGATTGAGCAACAGTGTGTCCTACCTTCCTTGAAAGGGAGGATTTCAGACTTCTTTTAAGGTCCATTCTTTTTTTGTGTTGAAAACTAAAGAGGTGTTTCTTTTATTGTTAGTTTAAAGCCAAGGCCTGACAGTAAATAAAATGGTAGTTATCCCCACATTATTTCCAGCATTTGTATGCCACTTTAATTTAAAAAAAAAATCATCACATATTACAGATAGTTTGGAACAGACCTGGAATGTAGGTCTCATTGTACAGGAGTAGGTGTTATTTTTATGGAATGCTGTCTTTGAATAGAGGCCTGTGAAATTCATTATAAGGTTTATTACAAAGGGGGTTAATAGCACAGCTGTGAAAAGTTTTGGAGAAGTGCTTGCTCTGGTAAGGAGAATTGCATTCAGTCCATGGCTTGAAGAACTTAACGAAAAATGTTTAACTATTGTACATTTATTCTGGTTCAGTCTTCTCTCTGCTCCACTATCCAGTTCCGAAGAACAGAATGAAGGGCTAAATTTGAATCATCATTAATAGAAAAAGAATAAGTGACTATTTTTGACTGGAGCAAATCTCCAGTGCTAGATAGGTTGCATCATCAGGTACTGTGGAAACTGATGGTCTTGCTGAATCTGAACATATTACTATTGAAAGCATCTGGAAATAGGCAAATAATAGATGATTGGATGGGGCTAAAATGTCCCTATCTTCAGAAAAAAGCAAAACAAAACAAGAAGCTAGAGACTCATTATAATATTTACATACAACTATTTGTAATATTCTGGAGTAGATATAAAGCAAAGTTCAGCAAAGCATTTGACAAAGTATTCTGTGACATTCTGATAAGAAAAGTAGTTAAGTGTGGATAAAATTAATCTTTAGTGTATAATCTATTTAACTCTAAAATTGTAGCTACTAATCAACCTTATGTGAAATGTCAAAGGTTTAGTCAGGGATCTCTCCAACATTTTTTATTAATGATTTGGTTGCAGAAGTGAAGATAATCAGTGTCTATTGAATTGTATCACAAAATTGGTTGGGGTAACTAATGCTCCAAAAGGCAGAAATAAAACTAGACATTACATGAATATATTTCAGAAATGGAATGCAAATAACAGTGAAAATTAATAGAGATAAATGCTTGGGAATAGGGTGACACCACCTGTCTTGGTCATAGAATTAGAGGGGGAAAAAATCTTGAATAGCAATTGATGGTATACTATTATGATTCAACTGTATAATCTTTTTGTTTTGTTTTTTAAAGACAAATTCAAATTTAATCTGTGCAAAGTTTGGTTTCTAAATTCCACTTTATTTGTCATTGTCATATCCCACCTAAAGAACTGTGACCAGTTCTGGATATCCTTCTTCAAGCAGAATTCAGCCAAATAGAATAAGTTTGTTATATAAATTTGTCATGTGATTATCAGGAAATTAGGAAAAAAAATTATATGAAAGGCAACTGAAGAAACTGGCAATTTGGGTCTTGAGAACATTTATAGCAGTCATCAAGTACCTGAAAGGATGCTACATAGAAAAAAAGCTTAGATTGCTGTTTGTACTCTAAAGGGCAGAACAGAGAACCATGGAATAAATCAGGGGAAAGCGGAATCTCACTGAACATAAGAAAAAACATCTTTAACAGTGGAACCAAATCACAGAGTTATGAGTCCCCAAACTGTTCACAGAGGGTGGAGAGTTGCTTGCTGCATTTATTGTTATTTGGGATTTCTGCACCCAGCAGGAAATTGTAACTTAAAAAGTTAAACGGCCCCCTCTTATTATATACAGCACGATTACTTTAAGAATGGCATTTTAACATTTAAGTGTTATAGAAGCACTTAAGTTTAATTCCCAAGTACAGCAGTGGAGAAAGAGCATCAGCCATGGGGCAATTAAACTGGAGAAAAATTCAGTTTCATGAACTCTGACCTGTTCTCAGTAAAAAATTATTGTATGCAGAAAACATATGCTCTACTACTCTTCATACAAAAACAGGTTGAGTTGTTATTTCTAGTAAAAAAAAATGAAATTTCAAAGGCAACCTGGAGCTGATTCTACTTATTCTAAATCTATAACATTAGAAAAATTGACAATTGGCCATATTTGCAAATCAAATCTTTTTACACCAATTCTCCCCTGATCACCTTATACTGAGCATCTAGAAGGACTCATTTCTTGTATTCAGCTAGGGCAGCTTAAGTCACATTGGGACTTCTAATCAAATAGCCACACATAAATATATTGATTTCTGGATTGCAAAGACTTTGTTTGGATTGCCAGAAGTAAGCCCTTTGTGTTAAATGAATGCCTCTCTATTCATTGAATGACAAATGGTGAGTCTTGTAGAAGCAATCACTGAGAAATTATGCTTCTCACTAAGTCTGTGATAGAAAGTAAAGGCTTCTTTATAATCTTGTCATTAAAAGTGTCATTATAGTGCACAAGGAAATGAACAGCTCAGATATGACAGAACAGTATCTAAGGTTTTGCTTCCAAGTTATTGATCTTGAAAAGAAATATAGGTTTCAGAGTTTCCCCCCAATCAATATTGGTATCACAAAAAAGCTATCTGTGATTACATAGGATATATTCATTGTTTAAATAAAGACATTTTAGGCTCCCCAAATATTTTATAGATATTATTTATTTTTTCTCAGTTATTAATTATAATGTCTTAATTATTCATTTCTGATGCAATGCTTCTCATCTCATCCTGTCTCTAATTTCAACCAGAGAAGCTAATGCAACGTCCATCTTGCTGCCTAGAAATATGATCTAATGTAACAATTTTATTAGCTCCACATTTTATTGACTATTAATACAATATAATGAAAATGTTTTCCCTTTTCTTAACTTTGAAGTTAAAGAGAAGATAATGTGATTGAAATCTAGACTTTTCAGAATCAATGTGTATTTTAATCTGCAAGAGTTGTATTGAACTGCTTTATTGGCTGTTCATACATATCAAACGGTATTTGAAATCCCACAGATTATTGTCATGCAAAGACATTCTGCCCTCTTGAGTCCTTTACTATCATCTATGTCTCCCATCCTCACTCACCCTATAATTTCAGTCACTAACTGGCATATACTACAACTCTACAAAAATACTTCCTCGGCTTGATTTTGAGCTTTTGATTTTGGAGAAATCAACTCTACTTTAATGTTCAACTATATTCCTTGAGGGTGCTTGAATACAGCCAAATCCCTCCTAAAAGATAATTATAGACACTATAGTAAACCTCTGTCTTTATATATGTTATGTATATGTCATGATCAGGTTTCAAAGTGGAAAGACTGATTTGGTGCATACCTTATAAGAGTTGGTTCCCTGGCTGATAAAGTTTTATGGATCAGAGAACGGCAAGGTTCCCCACAATCAATGAAGAGACCTATCTCCTTGCTGGATTGCAGAAAGGCTATTAGAAACAAAAAGCTTCATCCCTAAAGTACATGAGGATATACTGATTCTAAATTTAAAATAGTTGCTGGAATTCTTACAACCCCATTCTATTCATCTCAATATTTTTTTTGCTAGTGAGAACTCTTAGAATTATGCTTGGAAAATAATTATTATTTTTAGTTTGAGGTTGTCAAAGAGTCTAATATGCATCATACTTGTCAATATTTGCCTAAATCAAACTTATCCTTAAGGAGTCTGAAATGGTATAAATGGTCTGAAATGGGTCTCCTACTTGAATGGAAGGTTGGACTAGTAGACATCCAAAGTCCCTTCCAACTCTTTTATTCTGAGTTCTATCATTTTACTCATTGTGGTAATTTTTCTCTAGCCCTGCCTACCTACAGTAGAATGGTATTAGCTATTACTCTCTGTTGATCAGATCATTGTCCAAATTTTTGCTTGAATATTTTATAGTGAGGAAATTGATTTTGAAGAAGACACTCTTTGCCTCCAAAGTCATGATATTTCTGTAATTGTAATTCTGTAATGAATACTGGTGGCTTCTACAGTGGTTTAGAATCAATGCACTTATTTACATTGATTGTATTTTTTTTAATCGTAGTTTTGTACTTACAGTCTGCTCTATTGAGTTTCTTTCAGAAGGAAATATAATCTACAAGGAACAAATGAAAATGAAATGAACATGGGAATAACAGTTTGTTTTCAAGCAGTAATATGTACTATAGGAAAAAGTAAGCGTTCTATAATTGAAAATATATTACATAATGTCCAATTATGAGCATGTCTACTATAACCTTTCTGAACAACCCCTTTCTGAACTAATCATTCTACATAGCATTGAGTTAACTTTCTGATGTTGCATCTATCTTTTATATTTAGTTTCTATCTAAACCACAACTCCTGGGACTAGAATTGTGTAGATCAGTCTAAACTAAATTTGTCAGTCTCACAGGGTTCTTTTTAATGCATTATTTCATTCTGTATTTGTGACATATTAGTGTAATTCATAACTTTCTTTAGTATTTATATCTTGTAGCTTACTCTAATAAGTAACCATTCCTAAAGTCTTAATTTGTATACAGCCTTCTGTAAAGTATACTAATCCTAAATTATGTTAAATTATATACCCTTAGAACACAATTTTCCCAAACATATTATTCTTTTAGAATTTTTCTGCAATATATACATTTTTCAGCAAAGTATTGGCTGGCAAATAATGGGTATTAGCAGGATTCATTGATATTATTTTGCTCTGTATTATGATGAAGATTGTATCATTTTACTCCCATTAAAATCTTTAGCATCTCTTATTGCTAGATGGTGATAACTTCTAACAAACATCATAAAGAGATTCATTTGTGAAGTAAAATACATTCTAGACTTCAGATGAACAGCTGAAAATTGAAGCTATGTTATTTCTAAAAATTGTAAGAGTATTTTATCCCAAATTAAAATAAAAAATAGAGTTCTACTCTTAATAAAAGAGTACATTTAAAATGTATGATCCTAGTATCTCACTGCATATCTTACTACCAATGCAGATATTAGATCCAAGAAGATATTGTTGTCATTGTGGCAGTTTAAGAAATATATAAGTAAAATTATTGCAATTATGCATTGTCAATTAATGGATTTCAGACTATAACTTTTAACTATTCTTCTTGTAAATGCAGGTAGTGAACCAAAACATTTCCACTGAGAAAGATTTAATTTTTTTCCAATAATTGCTAGTTTGAACAATGCAGCATTTAGGAAGCCTCAAAGAGAACAATTGCAAAGAAGGCTCATCTGCTTTTAAGGCATTATTGTGATTTTTCTTTTCCTGTGTCAGATACTGCGAAAATAATTAAAATTCAGTAACTGCCACTGTCAGTTATAGCCAAAGAGTTGGGAAAATACTTGTGGCAGCTGCAGGAGACAGTGTGACAGGACTATAACTTTCTATCCAGTTATGTACTGGCATTATGGGGGGAGGGGACACTGAAATCTCCACACTTACTTCAGATTCAAGGCTAGCTGTCAGGGCAGGATACCTCAAGCACTATCACTGTCCCCTCTGAACAGATTTATGTAGGTACACATCCCATACTTTTTTTTTTTTTTTTGCTGACTCCAAATTTATGTAGCCCAACAAAGTTCCTTTCTATGTAGTGATACTGAAGTGATATTAGGAGTAAAAGGCTTATGGGAAGGCAGACAATTTCAGAACCCTTCCTTTTATGATACTTTGCAAGGTGAAAGCCACAAATGAAATAGAAGTAGATGGCTCTTAAATACCACAATGACTTTTGCAACAAGAGTATTGCTTTTCAACCAGAACAAACTTCAAATCTAGGAGGTGGAAATCCAGATTAATGCAGCAGAACCTTTGCATGTTTAAAATGTGTTGATATGAATAGAAGAGTAGGTGTCAAAATACTGGATGTTGAATCTAGAAGCCTCAGGATATCTGTCTTGAGTTTTATATGACCTATAAAAATCTTCATATATATTATTTGATACTGAAGTTTTAACTCTGTTAGTTTCTCAGCATCATCATAATGAGCCAACTGGCCATATAAATCAATTAAAATAAAATCATAAATTAACCTACATGAACACATTTTGGTTTTAAATTTGTCTCTGTTAAAGATTTTAAAATATATGAATTACTATTAAGACAGGCAGAGTCTTTGTCCAATTCTGCTATATATTATAATGGTTATTTTATTTAGAAACACTATGTCTTATGATTTTTTTTTAAAAAAAGAACCATATCTCAGTTTCTAGTATTTTAGTAATAATACTGTGGAGTTTTAGTTTCTCTTTCACATATAATACTAACTGAAAGGAATTCCATCCATAATTTTAGATAAAGAATAGAAGAAGAATAGGTTTGGAAGGAAAAAGTCACTGGCAAAGATCCTGAACAATTATCCTATCTGCATAAGCCAACACACAGAAAGAAACAAAACAAAAGAAGAAAAGAAAAGAAAAACAGAATGGTATGGAAATGAGGGAATAAAATTGGCTGGAGATGAAGTGAGGCAAGAGATAATAGGACAGGGAAGGAAAGAAAAGAAGTCATATTTAGATCTTACATATTTAATCTATACTGAGTTAACACGACATTCATTCATTTTTCTGAAACATTATTATGAAGCGTATCATGACAAAGGATTTGTCAGGACAATTTTTCCGCTAAACAAAAAGGTGAAGCCTACATATTCCATCTTTTCAAAATCAATAACATGACTTTCTTAGGTAAAGTATTAATAAGTCAACCTTAATAAGTTAGCCAATGGTCAGGAACAGTAGGAGAAAGAGAAAAATACTATTTTTTTACATTTCAAATTCAACAGAAGAAAATAATATGAGGAATGCCTCTATTTTCCAGTGAAGTAAGGACCGTCCATGCAGAGATGGGATGAAATCAAAAAGGTCAAGGTGATAACTGTAATTGGGCAAACAGAGCCCAAACACTTTCTTCATGGGTTATATATGCAGTACATGTAAGAATGGTGTGGATCAGGCAATTGCAGCCATTTGCTTGACTTTTTCAATCTGCTCAGTGGATTGGTGAAAGTGGTGCTATATGAGTGAAGCAAAAAGTATAGTAACTTTTTTGTAATACTGCCCAGCTTTTGTGCAATATTTGTAATCTGAGGTAATATTTTTATGATGAGAGACACTTCCTGCATTCATTTTTAATTTTCCCTGAAACTAATTCATCCTCCATGTTAGCCAAAATGCAAACATGTTGGCTAACATGGAGGATTAATTAGTTTTGGGCAGCAAGTGTCTCTCATCATAAAGTGATCCAGGTTAGAAGAAATGTCTTTAATCTACTTGTAAGAAATAAGATGAAGTGGAAATTTTGCACAGTTCAAGCAAGGAGCTATTTATACATGTACTGAAACTGAAAGCAAGATAAAAAGGTCTCTGAAGATCATGGGCTCAATGCTAGCTAGTAATCAAAACTACTGGACAGCTTCTTCACTAAATGAAATGTGTTGATGCATCACATTTATGCTTCATAGAAAGGTTTTCCAAATTCCAAAGACAATGAGAATGGATTGGGGTGGGAAAGTGAGAAATTTCTACCTTGAGTCAAGAGTCAAGTTGAAATTGGACTGGAGAAAAATAAGGTTAGGCAAGATAGTAAATGACGTATCAAATCTAAAGGCCAGCCACACTGTCATTGTGTGACAGACAATGTGTGGACAGCTTAATGTGTAGTTCACAGTTCAATAGGTGTCCAATTCATAAGAAAAAGAAATGGAGGTTGCTTGTATCTACCTCTGACCCAAATGCAGCAATAATTTCAATCCAAAAGAAATGCTCAAATTGACTTAAAATGATTTCTGCTTGTTTATGAAGTCTATAGAAATACAGTGAGAACCAGTTTGGTAGAGCAGTAAAAGCATCAGGCTACAAACTGGGAGACCATATATTTTAGTCAGTAGTGGGATTCAAATATGTGAACAACTGGTTCTCTGTGTGGATGCCGCTTCTGGAAGCCCATTCTGGGCCTGGGCAACAAAAAATTAGCTACCAGTTCTGCTAAACTGGTGCAAACTGACTGAATCCCACCACTGATTCTAGTCCCACCTTAAGCAAAAGTCAGGTGAGTGACCTTTGGGTCAGTCCCTTCCTCTCAACAGGAGACAACAGCAAGCCACTTCAGAAATCTTGCCAAGAAAAATATGTACTTGTCCAGGAAGTCACTAGGAGTCAACGTAGGCAGGCAGGCAATAAATACAACTGGAAAGAGCAAATTAACAACACAAGGGGAAACAATAAGGAGAAGCCCACTTAATGGAGCAGAAGTAATAATACACAATACTGGAAAAATGATTCAGGATCCCTAAATAATTAAAGAAAAAGTTTATGAGTTAACTTTGAACAAAGTAAATGAAAAAAAAAACTTAAAGTACCCTAGGGATTGATAGCTCTGTTGTAATTTTGTTTATATAGTTTCAAATAGTATAGCTTTGGCCTTGCATTTATATAACTTTTGAATATTTTATGTATATTATCCCATTTATTTGTGCATGTATTTTTTATTAAATGTCATTCTTAATATATATATATATATACATTTCCTAATGATTTTCCATTTATACCCACTCACATATTTTCCTATTTCTGTTAATATTAACATTTTCAATTTTTTTTATAAACTAATAAGCTCGGGGAAACATTTTTACATAACTGATGCATTGTTTGTTGGTCATTTTCAACAGTATACACATGCATGAATTTGTTTTTGGAAACCGCACAGTGCTTTACATTTTTTTTAAATAAATGCTGATGTTTGGCTGGCATTATTTGATTAAAGATTAATTCTGACAGCTCAGGACAAATACAATAAATATAACAACAATTCATAAGATTTGCAAGAACAACAATTATATTACAATCACTATCAGTGACTAATTTACCTCCTAGTGAGAAATCCATTATCAATAGGCTACACTGTATTCATCTGGGATAAATTTAAACTTGATTGTGAAAAAAGTAATTACGGTAAGTAGATCATATTCAGATAAGAATCTAAACCTTTATCATAATATAAGCAATTAAATATTAAATCAGTTTTTATCCCTTTCATAGAGAGTCATGATTATTAGGCAATTCAGATTTTGCTCATACTCAATCTACTTT
The DNA here is from genome assembly GCF_016545835.1 of Crotalus tigris. Taxonomy (NCBI): domain Eukaryota; kingdom Metazoa; phylum Chordata; class Lepidosauria; order Squamata; family Viperidae; genus Crotalus; species Crotalus tigris. The sequence goes on along the minus strand of NW_024097180.1, from coordinate 24,153 downwards.
AGAGGAAAATTCAATGAAAAACTGGTAACTAGTCTGCTGTGTCACTCGATTTCAGATGGCTGCTGAATTATAATGATTTTCATCCCTCCTTGTCCAAGATGATCAAGTTTTCTGGGGTCCTTACTGTTGAGGGTATGCCATTCTGAAAAATACTTAAGGCAATAGAAAACATATAACATATATCTAATAGACTTTGTTATATTAAGGATCAGTTTCAAAAGAGGAACATGATATTGTTTTAAATTAATAGATATTTGTAAAGAACTCAAATGTGGCATTTGCACTTATTTATGGTGTCTATACAGCTATAAAGTATAGCTATACAGCTATAAAGTATTTTTCACAATCTAAAAATGTTTTAAATAATTATTATTAAACTTTATCATAATGTAAAAGGCAAGTGAAAAAATAGGGAAGCAGGTGAGGAACAGGAGGGAGAAGAGGGATGTGGGGCTGAATGGGGGAGAGAAAAAAAGCATTGTCTTCCAACTTTTTTGGATGCAGTAAAATACACATTAAGATTACAACCTGAGCTTTTTACGTTTGTGTATCTAGAAAATATTAGCCTTTCTTTAAACAATAAGCTAAGCTAATCAACAAAACCCAGGTCAACATTTCATTTTTTTCTATTCTGAGCGCAAAGTCTAGAAGTGTTTTCTAGGTAGAAATAAAACTGGATGTATTCTTTTCTTTAATTAAAACAGTTAATTTTGTCATCTCTGCTAGCTCCATTACTTTTTCCATGCATTCTTCAACTTTAAAAAAAAAACTATTGAATACAACAAACTAGATTATTCCGTTCTGTATGGAATCCAAACTCTTACATGGATACATTTGGCATTCTGGTGGCATCACAATATTATTTTTTTAACTACAGTCTCCATAATCTCTTTTCTTTGGTCATGCTGGTGGAGGCTAATGGGATCTGAAGTCTAGTAGTAGTCTGTGATGTGGAGAGACAGTATGGAAACAACCTAAAGCCCCATGATTTGGTGTTGCTTTGAATAATTAAACCCAGACAATTTTCACTGAAGCCTAAGCAGCCAAACACCAAAGAAGGCCATTTCTCTGACCCAGAAGAAGATCAAGCATTTTTTTTTTCTGTGCAGAGATAATTGAGAAGGAAGATGGGCTCTCTCTCCTCACAATGCTTAAGTGAAAAACAGAATGCTAAAGTCTGCTGAAAAGTGATTCACTTGATTAAAAAGAACAATCTCCTGCTGCCAGTGATAAGAAAGACTGTTGTTCCTTTTGTAATGAAAAACTGAGGTATATAAAGATCAAATCAATGTAATAAAAGATGGAGATCAAATAAATATAAGGCATTTTATCTCATATCCGCATATTTTGCAGTTAGGTTCTAGATTTCATCTTTTTTTGTTACTCCTTGAGCCTGAAGACAATGACTAGTTTTGCTTCATTATTGTGCAGCTGCTATCATGTTCGGTTCATAGTCTGGAAAGAACTTTGAACATGCACTTAAAACAGGGGTTCCCAGCCAGGGGTGCTCGCACCCCCTGAGGGTGTGAGATGATCTTCCAGGGGGTGCGAAAACTTGGGTTTTCAAAATTATAGTGTATATGCATAATTTGTTGCCATTATTTTGAACTTTTTTAAGGGGTGCAAGAATACATCAGAAGCATTCTATGGGTGTAGGGTATAGAAAAGGTCGGGAGCCACTGACTTAGAATCAAATTGGGGTGGGGGGAGAACAGAGATAGCACCTTGAAAATCACTGCACTTCATCCAGCTTTCATAAAAATTATGCCCTTCTACCTTTACATTTATTTGAGGGATTTTACCTTTCTTTATCATATAATTTACTTGTATAAATAAGCAGTTCAGGGAGGTCTAGTTCAGTGTTTTTCATTCTTGGCCATTTTGAGATGTGTGGACTTCTCATCCCAGAATTCCCCAGTATGGAAAATTCTGGGAGTTGAAGTCCATACTTGTTACAGTGGCCAATTATTAAATGGCTTTTAAAAGCAGGATTCTCTTCAATTTGTTGTTGTTGTTGTCTAATAATGTTTTTAAGGAAGACACTTGGAGCAATATTCTTTGCTTTAGTTGGGGACAAAAAAAGATTCCCTCCTTCTTCTTCTAACATACAATATGGCTTCTAAAAAGCCAAAATCAGCTTTAACATACTTTAAAAAGTTCTAGATTTTTTTGTAAGGAAGATAATTCCTTTCTTTAATGCTTCCTAGATGGACCAAAAGAACATACAGGTAGTCCTCAACTTACAATCATAATTTCTGTTGCTAAGTGAGACAGTTATTAAGAGAGTTTTGCCCCATTTTATGACCTTACCACAGTTGTTAAGTGAATCATTGCAGCTGTTGTTAGTAACATGGTAGTTATATGAATCTGGCTTCCACATTGACTTTGCTTGTCAGAAGGTCACAAAAGGTGATTACATGACCTTGGGTCACAGCAACCGTCATAAATATAAACCAGTTACTAAGTGTCCATATTTTGATTATGAGAGCATGGAGATGCTGCAATGGTTGTAGGTGTGAAAAGTGGTCATCAGTCACTTTTTTCAGTGCCATTGTAACTTTGAACAATCACTAAACAAATGATTGTAACTTGAGGATTACTTGTATATTAGGATATGGCTGCTTCAGAAGGCATTGGAAGAGAGGCCACACAGAACAGAATCTGAGATTCAGTAGTCATGTCTTAATTTCATTATAACATTTAATCAACAAGGGAGAGGGAGAGAATGAGAGTGAGTTTCAGTTCCAAACATTACTCTTAAAATGCAGGTGGTTTAATAAGGTCTCCACAAGACTTGAGAAATACATGACATAATTAAACATTTGTCATCCCATTTTGAAGAAATTATTTCCTCAACCCTGGTGGGTTACTGTCATTTGTGATCCAACAGTTGTTTTGAACCCACTCAATATAGAAAGTGCTAAAAACAAATCTAAAAGAAAATCAAGGAACATATATTGGAGTAAACTATTTGTAAAATAGTTTTCAATCAAATTATAAAATCAAAATTGGGACTAACAATGAGGCTCAGCATAGACTGTTTTAATACTGACCTTTTTAAAATTGCATGAAGCCTAGGTTTTTTCTTTAAACAGAAATAAATGTTGTAGATGCAGCTGAATCTAGTTTGCATTTCACCTAAAACTGCCATAATAGTCTAGTTGGTTGATAATATTTATGCATGCAGTGGGCCAAGAATCAAATGAGTTGTTATCTGGGAGAATAGCCAAACAGTCTGGAGATCTTGGGTTATATTTGTAAGAGCTTTAGGAAAACATATGCTAGAAATGAAATGACAAAAAATGTCCTTCCAGAAAGGAAATAGGTCATTTTCAGCAAAGATCTTTCAAAATTCATAGCTTAATACACAACAAAGAAAGCACTTTCATTTGCAGAAATATTTCTCTTTTGGGCATCAAATATGATGCAAACAAAGCCAATAGGAGTTATGAAAAAAGTACTAAATAAATAAATAGAAAAAAACGTAACACTTCTGATCAGTGCTTTATGAAGTCAAATATGAATTCAAAACAAGTTGAAATTAGTCTTTTTCATCATTCAGCTACAGAAATTGACTGATAATCTCATTTAAAATAGGAAAAGATGATAGGTATTTGGTACCTTCCCCAAAGCATTGTTTCTCTTTGATTTACCATGGGAACCAGGAATTTAATGCATTTCTGTATTAAACTTTTTCACTTTTCATATAAATCAAACTGTACACACACACACACACACACACACACACACACAGAGAGAGAGAGAGAGAGAGAGAGAGAGAGAGAGAGAGAGAGACTTATATATACATTTAAATAACAGCAAGTCTATCCTAAGTGTCATTGTATAATCATTTTTCCAATGGTCTGCAACCTTCTTGGCTTCTCTCATTTCCACTATATATTCAAGTACGTCCTCCCATAAGGCATTTTCAGTAGCAAGCTAATGTTACTGCCAAAGGGAAGTCCTTTTCCTTTTTCCCACATCCTGGAGAAATTTGGAGAAATTTATCTTTCACAATAGTGCCCCCTGAAATAAATTCAACATTAATTGAAAAATATTTCAGAGCCTTCAATGACCCTGTATAGCAAGTGGCAGAAATAAATCTACAGATGTGGTGATGCTTAATTGTTGGCACAGTTTTTCCTTTCTGTGTTAATCTGTTGAGAATTTGAATTACTACCTGCATTTTAATTCTTAGTGCAATGGCTTATACAAATGGGAAAAGAATCATACAATTTTCATGCACACAACTTTGCATAAATATGTGCTTTGGGAAAAAGAAATTCTAGCAATTGTTATGACTAAAAAAAAACTTTAAAAAGAGGGAATTGTACATGCTCTAAAAAAATCCATACAGAACAGAACAAGCACAAAGCACCTATCATTATTTGTGGCTGGCTGGCTGTGCAACCGACCATAATAATAACACTGATCCCTTGGGAGTGATAATGACCACTTTGAGGACCTCTGATTTAACTGATGTGACTGATACTGATATACTTTTCTGATATTAACTGTGACTGTCCCAAGGGTGCTTTTTCAAAAGGCAACTAGACTTTGTTTTTCCTAAAAAATACTGGACTTTCTAAGAAAAACTGGACTTCCTGGACTTTGTTTTGTATTCCTAAGCATCTCTTAACCCGATAGGCTTTGAGGACCACAAGTAAAGTAGATTATAAAGTGAAACTATGCAGGAGAGAGAAAAAGTCAGAAAGAAAAATGCTCTTCTTTTGTATCCTGAATCCAATTTCTCAGAATTCAGATTTTAGCAGCAAGATGTTCTTGTGTGAAAGATCTAATGGCTTTAGCATGCTATGCAAAGCTACATAGAGAAACTCTGGTTGCAAACAACTTAGTTAATATGTGTCATCATTCTGCTTGTATGGAATAATTGAATAATCTCTTTGTTATTTACTCTAGTAGCAAAAGGATCCTTATGGTTGTGCCACATCTAGTATGAGGACCTGAATTTGATAAATGCCAAATGGGAACATGCACCAGAACAAAAGCAATGAACTGGAAAAGTTCAATCACAGACTTATCCAGAAGAATAATTCTCAAATTGCTCAGCCTTCATCCCAATTGATAGAAATGACGGCTTTCTGGACTGCACCAGAATTGGACCTCACAATGACTGTTGAGTCATACTGAATAAACAAGGTTTGATAGATTATATTGAAATGTTATTAAAGACCAGATTTGAAAATATGCTGGCAAGTGACTCAGGGCATTTTGAACTCAGCTCCTGTCAGCACCACCAGTATTCATTATTCCTGTCAACGTAGATAGATATTGACGATGTTCCTGCTGCCTCACTGACTATTTTATTGTCTTAATTTTTAATTAATGATAAGAATGAAAAAAGTTACCTATAATAGGGAATATTACAAAGGCAGGATATTAGACCCATCAATCATGCATCTGTTATTTCATGAGTGCAGCCAGTTTTCTAATTTTCCAAAGTTAGATTTGCATTCAGGGGTTCAAATTTAATGAGAAAGGAAATTTCATATTTGAGAGCTTGTCTCATCAATAAATTAGCTCTCTAAAATGCATCCATAGTGTGCCTGAATCCCTTCCTGTTATATATCAGGGAGAAAATGCAATAGGTTAACCCTTCCATTATAAATCGCAGGACCTTATTTATGCATTGAGAACTGGTTCTAAATGGCACATCAGAATGAAAGCCAACTGTAACTATTAAAAACAATCATTGCATTCATCAGTATCCAGCTGTCAAAGCAAGAATATTCAATATTGCTATGAAACATTGGCACATGCCAGCAAATGTTTAATATCCTCCGCATCCCTGCTGCCACGACATATATATATTGTCACACAAGCACATAAGCTGCCAGATGTTGCACTGTAGACAAAGAACAGAATATATCACTTGTAAAATGGTTAACACAACTCAGAAAAGCTTAAATGGCTATAACTAGAGTTGAACAATGTAACCAAATCTTAAACTGTGAAAATATAGAAAGAGAACTCATTGGGGGGAACTCATTGAGGAAATCATTGGACTGTACATCCCAGAATAATGCATGGAACTTTGTTATCTATTTACTTTTTGAATACTCTGACATAGTTAAAAAAAGATTCAAGTAGGTTTAGAACATATATACAGTATGATATCACAGTTGGAAGTTATATTTGAGATGATTGATGGCTAAATGGAAATATGCATTTAAAAAGGAATGGATCTGCAGGTTGGAGGGTATCATCAGTGCTTATGTGGAGTGATATGAGTGAATGTTCTGTCTTTTTCCACATTATCATCTGTTTGATAGTCTGCAGCCTGACTAGGAAGATATTATGGGGAAATTCTTCTTGGAAGAGAAGAATGGACAACCAAGGAATGTTTAGAATGTTGAAAACTTTTATCTAATTATACTTTTATGCAAAAAAATATAATTGCATATTGTTGAGCATTAGCTGTTTCAGAGATGCAATTTCCTTCCTTCCTTCCTTCCTTCCTTCCTTCCTTCCTTCCTTCCTTCCTTCCTTCCTTCCTTCCTTCCTCCCTCCCTTTCTTTCTTTTTCTCCATAATGATATGAAAAAGACAGAGAACAAACACATAGAAAAAGCATACACTTAAATAGTCCCAGATGTCTGCCCTAAACTTTCAGTGCTGGTAAAAATCATGGTGGAATAAACATTTTTTGACAATTTTATAAAAAAAACAGGGCAAGATGACCAATTTTTTGAATGAAACAATTTCAGAGTACACAGGGCACAACAGAGAGAACCTCTCTGCAGTCCATGGTGGAATGAAGATGGTTAGCATTACCAGATCAGTAGATACAACTCTGACAAGGTGAACCTAATACTATAAAACACTAGGCTGTATTTGAAACTGGGTCCAGCAGCCTACTAGTATCCATGTACTGTTTTGATATGTTCGTATTTTAAATAAACAAGGAAATAAGACTACTCCTCTAGGATTAGAAGATACCAATTTAATTTTTTTACCACAACCTTGGTATAGAATATTGGAACAAATCACTTCAAATCACTGTTAGTCATAGATTTTCTCTTATTGTCTTCTGGTGAATTCTCCATATTGTAGAGTCTAAGGCTAATCTATCTGTCTGTCTATCTATCTGTCTGTCTATTTATCTATCTGTGAAACATGCCATCAAGAGTCATTCACCTGATATCTACACTATTATGGTGACCTTATTGTGATAAGCAAACAAATGGTTGAGTCCTCAAACTATGTGAAAAGTAGAATAGAACATATCAAGTGAACACTTGGATACTCAGGTATATCCAAAAATTCAGAAAAGCACTCTTTGGGTTTTTGTTTTTTGTTTTTGTTTTTCCTTTCCAAGAGAAAAACAGAGCCAAAAGAACAAATAAATCATAAACTGAAATAAAAGTGGTTTTTTTTGTTTTTTTTTTTAGGAGTGAAACCCGTACAAATTATTTCTGAAAAGCTATAACCTTCAGTCAAGTTTCAGTATTGAGAAGTGTTTGCAGGAGGAAAAACACAATAAACTGAAGAAGAGATTGAACTGATTAGAGGAATGGCAACAGGGAGATCAAATATTTGTGTTCATATTATTAAAAGCATCTAATTCTGAACTATCAAATAGTTTAAGATTCCTTACAATTCTTTTTTTGTGAGCTCAGCATAAATAATCTGTATCTTATTCAAAGGAAAAAAAAGAGACAAATGGACATTGGGGATCCATAATTCTGTGCACTGTTTTTACTGAGCATTTGGACCGAAAAAAAGTCAAAGTCAATTACAAATTCCAAATACAATCCAAAGTAAACATATTCCATTTTATTAAGATACTCAGTTTGCATGTTCTAATCAGTAATCTGTCATATCCTAAATAATAGATTTATATTTCCTAGTCTTTGCAGGAAACTAATTGCTAAAGTATATCAGGAAGATTTTAATCTAAACTCATTTTAAGGAAATAGGGTATCATTTTTAAACTAGGAATGTTCAACAAAATAGAAATATATTACCTGTAAAAAGATAAGATTCAGATGTTTGAATGAAAGCAATTTTCTAAATTCAGTTTTCTGAATTGGATTGTTTTTCCAGATCATCAGATTAATTGGATGCCTCTAAATCTGATGATCTTTGTGCACATACAGAAATACTTTTTCTGACTCATATCAATTTTCTAAATGACCCCATTTATATCTGCTTAGGAGATATGAATTGAATTGAACATATGATGTCACTTTGACTATATGAATCAAGTTGACCTTTCAAGTTGGATCTACTCTAATCTGCATGTCTCAAGAACTATAGTAGCTTGTTTCTTTAATCTGATGTTCTTAACATTTCCTCCTCTTTTTTTCTTTTTACTCAGTTCTACCCACCAAATTATTAGTCTTGCTTTTTTTTTTTTTTACTTTCTTTTATATTTTGCTCTGGCACTTTTACTGTTTCATTGGCTTCATTGATTCATGTCTATTTTAGGGTGATCACTGTTAAAAAAAGTTATAGTACTGATATTATCAAAATCTTTTGGGGATCGTTTTCAGAATACTACATAGACATAGAGCTGAAGAAACTTCTTGGATGAGAAGTGAAATATCTTCAAATAAAAACAAGGAAGTCTATTTGCCTCTTGAAAAAGCACCTTTGGGACAACCATGACCTGGATGACTGAGAATCTCCATAGACATCTCTCATATAAATAGTAGAAACAAAAGAAACATATTGACATACTTATATTAAATAAGATAAACTGTTGTATACTTCCAAGAAGAGGTAGCTACAATCAAGGAAGTCTGTATAAAAGACAGAAATGGGTTCCACTGAACATTTGTTTACTGGAGGTACCTTTAGATAAAATGAGTTGTCTTTGTGAAGTGTCTATGGAGATTCTCAGTCATCCAGGAAATGGTTTTCCCAAAGGTGCTTTTTCAAAAGTCATCTTTTTTTTTTTGTCATCCAAGAAACTTCTTCAGTTCTGGATGAATGGTGGAGAATGGAAGGATTTATATTACTTGAAGTCATCTGATTTTTAGCACTCTTTCTGGGAGTCATTGTGGCCACTTGAAAGAGAGGTCAAAGAAGCCATCTACATTAAGACTGAACACCCCTCTCTCAACAGAGGGAGAGGGATAAGACACCACTTATGTCCTTTTTTATAACACAGGCTTTACAGCAGTTCCAAGAAGATTCCACACCCTTTTGCACTATTCAGGTGAGCCTGAGGGCACAGATAACTCTCCAAGACTCCAAGACTCTCAGAAAGGGTGCTATTGATCAGACTTCCAGTTTTGCGTCATGGTGAGATGAGATGCAGGAAGGCAGAGCTCTGTCTTCTGTTCCCGATTTTGTCCTGCTGGGGGCCCTGAAAAGGGCCTACCAAAAGTCACCCCGAAGAGGTGATGAAGAAGGAGGGGTGCCTTGTTGATCACAGAGAGATGGCAGTCTCTCCACTCGATCCAAGGAAAGCCCTCTAAACCAGCAGGGGAAAGCCCAGCCACACCTCTGCGGCTGGCCATTAGCTGCTGACAACCAAAGAACAAAAGCTTTAATTAGCACATCATAAACAGCATGTTTGGATTGGGTACTATCTGTTTAATATACCTGTTTGAATATAATTAAAAGAACGGATGACCCTTAGATATAACTAGATTTTTATAATGGAAGATATGATTTAGAATTAAAATAGCATTTTTTCTTGTTTTGATATGGGAAATTTGAAAATAAGAGGAGGATTGGTATGTATAATTTTTTTAGCTATATAAATGTAATATTGAGAAAATCATAACTGACAAAGATACTTTAAATATTGATGGGAAATCAAACTTTAAGAAGAGCACGAAAAACAGAATATTGACTCATGAATTGATATTATTGTTATTTCTATAATATTAGTAAAATACAATGAAGATGTCTATATCTAATTTTGTATACATCAATAGCACTAAGAATTGTAATTGTTTAATGAAGGGAAAAGGGGAAAATATAAGGAAGAAAGGAAGATCAAGGAAAAATACTGGATTGTGCAGTACTGAATAGATTTTGATTGAAGAAGTTAATTTTAAATATGTGAACCCAGACATCATGTCCCTAACTAAGTTCTAAAGTTTGTAATTTAAAAAAAAACCTAATAATATATATATATATATATATATATATATATATATATATATATAAAGAGTGCTATTGATCATATGACTGCAAGGAATATAAATCTTTCCATTCTCCATCATTCATTTAGAAGTGAAGAGACTTCTTGAATGACAAGTGAAATGTCTTCAAGCAAAAACAGAAAGTCCAGTTCCCTTTTGAAAAAGCATCTTTGGAACTCATTGTGAAGTGCTAGTACCACTTTATACTGCTTTTATATAACCATATTTGATATGCTGCATCCAGTTTTGGTGACCACAATACAAAAAAGATGTAGATACATTCTAGAAAGAGTGCAGAGAAAAGCAATAAAGATGATTAGGGGATAGAGGCTAAAACATGACAAATGGTTGCAGAAAATGGGTATGTCTGGTCTCACAAAGAGAAGGACTGGGGTGATATGATAGCATTCATCCAATATTTGAGGGGCTGTCACAGAGAAGAGGGGGTCGATCTATTCTCCAAAGCACCTGAGGGCAGACAAGAACTAATGGATAGAAACTTATCAAGGAAAGTTCCAACCTAGAACTAAGGAGAAATTTCCTGACAGTGAGAACAATTAACTAATTGAATAGCTTGCCTCCAGAAGTTGCAAGTTCTCCACCACTGGACTGTTTGGACAATCATATGTTCAGAATGATACAGCATCTCCTGCCTGAACAGGGGGTTGGACTAGAACACCTCCAAGGTCCTGTCCATGTCTGTTATTCTATATTCCATATTCTACTTGCAAAGTAGACAAACCTCTTATTTCTTTGATACTCAGTTGAGCATTCAGCCATAATGCTGTTTTACACCATAAGATGCATTTGCAAATATGCGAATCACACATTGCTAGGTAATAGTTGTCATTTACAGCTCCAGTAGACAACATTTCATTATCACCTTTTAAAAACAAAGAGGTTCACTTCAATGGATGCTCACATGCTGGGCATAAAGAAAACAGACAAGAAACATTGCTTTTTTAAAGTTGTTTGCATAGAAAACTTTAACTTCTTTTCAAACAGGTGGGTCATTTATTGAATGGGCAAAAACCTCACAGTCATCTATTAGCTTCATCAGGTATTTGCAGTTGCAATTTTGTGCAGTTAGTCCCCAGTAAATTTAACTGTTTGCTCTGAAATACATATTTTTTTAAAAAGTAAGATATGCATATATTTGTGGTAGGTGGGAAAGTGGGTGGAAAGAGGAAAATGTCAAAACAAGCACTGTGCTGTGGCAACATGTTTGTTTTGTTTTGTATATGCATCATGACATCATACATACAATCAAAGTGAGCCAATGTTGCATCCCATTTTGTCATTTTGATCAAATTGTCAGGATCTATGGGTATTCTTGGTGCTACTTTCAACATTTAGGGTTAAAATCTCCCATAAATCTTCTTACATGTCAATATGTCAAAGAATTATCAAAAATTTGAGAGGAACTTCCAATACCTCATTAGATGATGGCAACTTACTGAGGTTTTATACAACAACATCAACATTTTAAAAGATCTCCCTGAAATTTCTTGAGATGTCCAAAGTCTTAAACAAGATTGCTTGAATTTTTAGCAATTTTAGTTTTCAGAGAAATTGTCAAAATCTCCTAGATTTCAGAAGGGCTTTTGGGGTGGGGGCAGAACCAGAGGAGAACCATCCCAGAAAAAATAGATTACTTGATATTCAAAATTATGAAAACAAATCTGTTGAAAAAAAAAGGAGGATATTCTTCAGCTAACATTCTATATGTGAGACCTATGGTGTTGCAAACATGTGTGTCTAGATATAATTTTTCTTTTATCTTCAGTATTTACATAGAACTTTATATACACAATGTACGCCAGTAATTCTAAGTCCCAGGTGTGGTAGCAGAGGATAGCATTTAAAGTGATTGCTAGTACTCTGTCAGTTCATTTCAATGCTGTCAAAGTCAATTACTTATAGTGAAGATGGCTGAATACAAGTTGGCTAGAAATAACTGGACTGAACAATAGGTATATTTGACACTGTAACGGCTTGTGAGATCTTAACTGTAAGATATTTCTCTAATAGGAACAAATCTAAACTTAAGCCAGTCACAAAGATCATTCAAATACTCCATATTTTATTCTATTGGATGCCAGTTAAGATGAGATTAATGTGGCACTGGATTTGCTTCAGTACTTTTTAAAAAGCCAGCTTTTTATACCTTTTAGTCCTTAGTACCATCCTTTGTAATCCAGAAACTTCATTATGGAATGGTAAAATAGTAAAATTTAGAAATGTACAATAGTTCAAAAAGTTATGTATTATAATATGTTGAAGATTATCTAGAAATCTAAACTTATTCAGAACACAGAATTGATTTTTATAATAACAGAGTAATAGAATTGGAAGGGACCTTGAGGTCTTCTAGTCCAACCCATTGCACAAGCAGGATATCTTATACATTCAGGACAAATGGCTGTCTAATCTCTTCTTAAAAGCCTCCAGTGATGGAGCACTCACAATTTCTGAAGACAACCTGTTCCACTGGTTAATTGTTCTCACTGATGGGAAGTTTCTCCTTAGTTCTAGGTTGCTTCTCTTCTTGATTAGTTTCCATCCATTGTTTGTTGTCTTGTTTTCTGGTGTTTTGGAAAATGTGTTGATCTCATCTTTGTGGCAGCCCCTGAAATATTGGAACACTGTTATCACCCCTAGTCCTTCTTTTCACTAAACAAACCCAATTCCTGCAACTGTTCTTCATATGTTTTAGCCTCTAGCCCCTAATCATCTTTGTTGCTCTTTTCTGCATTTTTTCCAAAGTCTCTACTGTATATTCCCCAATAAATTGGGGAAGTTCTGATTATAACATTATGCCACAGCTTATCAACAGCATTGGTTCCTGATTTATTTGCAATTTGTTTAAAATGTTATTTTGGCTTTTAAAGCCCTTTTGAACTTGAAGTAACTAAAGGAAAACTTCTCTTTCATATGCCATCCTGATTCCAATATTGACATCTGGAATGTTTTTGTTTGAAATATTGAAATAAGAAAGGAAAGAAAGATATTTAGGGAAAAAAACTGATTCTCCCATCTTGTCATCTCCAAAACTGAAGGTGAAAGTGAAAGCATCCTTTCACCTACTTGTTTTTGGGCTAAAACTAGACTAGAAATAACAACTATGAACGAATCTTCCCCCACTTCTCCATCTAGTACCAAAAATCATAAAGATGTAAATATATTCATAAACATATAAAGAATAAGTTTTCTTCTACCAAAATTAAAATTTCATGACTTGATTTCAGAAGACAAGAATGGTGGGCAACTTTGCTGAGAAACCTTTCACCAATGTTAGCTCTCAAGAGATGAAATCCACAAATAGCTGCTTCTGCATGCTGCAGGATGATAGATTAAGTGCATATAAATCTACCAAGAACCAGTATGGTGTACTGGTGACAATGTTGAACCAGAAATCACTAGGTTCTCATTCATCTTCAGCCATGGCAGCTCAGTAGGTGACACTGAACCAGTTCTTTTAGCCCAGTACCTCCCATAGGATTGCTGTAGTGGAGAAAAATAGGAAGTGGGAAAACTTATGTTCATTACTTTGAACAAAATGTAAATCTAATAATGTAAAAAGGCATGGTGTAAATCAGGGGTAGTCAACCTTGGCTCTTTTATGACTCGTGGACGAGTCATAAAAGAGCCAAGTCCACGAGTCATAAAGAGCCAAGGTTGACTACCCCTGGTGTAAATCTATTAAATAACACATATGTAAATTTAATAAATAATATCTGAAGCAAATACAAATGTAAGTCCAGTTTGAGGTATTTTTTCTTCCTTCCTCTTCTTTATAGCATAGGATCCTCAGCTTTAATTTCTGGCACATGCATACAGACTCATACAGTATATATCATCGGAATGAACATATATATCTATTTTGTAGAAAAATACAGAAAGATGTAAGTGCCTTGAACTCCTCGGCGACCTCAATCTGACAAAATAAATAAATAAATGAAATGCTGAGTCCAAATCTAAGTAGATAAAACTGGATTAGATAAAGCAATATTCTGATACATCAGGAATCTGTTTCATGTACTGAATGAAAAGGTTTATAATTTTAGGTGGCATTTTTGCCCCTTGGAAATGATTTGTGTAACTTCCAATCTGGTTTCCAAAGTGTAATTATTATTTTGATCTCAGCTGCATCTACTTTTGAAGTGATGGTCCAGAGGACCAAATTTGAGAAAAAAAGTATTTTGGTAGTCAGCCTATATAAAAAGGATACAACATTTTTATTTAATAATTGTATTGGAATTAAATACCAGCGAGATGGAATAATTAGCTCTTTAATTCTTTGGATATATTTATGCCTTTTGAACATTTATTTGATGGTTAGAATGCAGTATTGCAGACTAATTTTGCTAACTGCCAAGAGTTTGATCCTCACCAGCTCAAGGTTGACTCAGCCTTCCATCCTTCGAAGGTCAGTAAAATGAGGATCCAGCCTGTTGGAGAAAATATGCTGACTCTGTAAACTGTTTAGAGAATGCTGTAAAGTACTATGAAGCACTATATAAGTCTAAGTGCTATTGCTATTGTTATGTATTTCAGATTTGAATCACTGCTGTCTGTTTATTATCATTCACAGTAGGCTTAGTCAATGCATTCTTTGTTCCAAAGCAAAGATGTGACATTATGCATCATAGTAGAAATCTAAATCATTGTTGCAAAACCACAGTGCAGTTTACTGCACTCTACAGCAATTTGCTTGCCTAGTAAGTATGTCTATTTTACTTTCATAAATTGTTGAAGAAGACTTACCTGCATCTGTGAACGTGTTATCCCTCTTCTGGGAACAGTGAATTCTAAATTCTGCAGAGATCCTTTAAATTAAATACTACATATAATGTGCACCTTATTTGCACAGGAATTCACTGAAGATGTGTAGCAGTGTCAGCAAATATGAACAGAACCTAGATATATCCTACTATGCTTAGATAAGTTCTGTATGTACTGATTCAGGCCATCAGTTTTAAGAGTGCTATTGTCATAGTGGAAAAGTCTACATACATTTTGATGGCATGTAGGGGAAAAGTGCAGAGAACATAGCTTGCATAAAGGATAATGGGATCTTGCTTGTTAATTTAGCAATAGTAATAGCAAATGTGGGTAATAGAGGTGCAAGAAGCCAACAAAGCTGTTCAGAGAAAGTGGTGCAGTATGGTGCCACCTACATGGGACAGGAAAAGACAACTTGTCCATTGATTTCAATAGAAGTTAACTCAGTTGACTTCTCAGTTTGGATCCAATCCAATAAAAAAACCCCATCAGCAATCATGTTATTGTCTCTCTTCCCCCAACATGACACTGAAGTAAAGAATGTTCACTTTTAATTAATACATCTATTAAAATAAATGCAGATTTTCTTGAGCTGAGGTCAACTGCCAGTGACTGCACAGGCATTCCATGATGTTTTCTTAGTGATATCCTAATGGTCTTGCATCCCAAAGCTAATACTGAACTTTACTTAACTTTTGCAAGATCTGGTAAAGTCAGTTAGGTACTACAGACTAGCTGGCTTGGAAATGTGTGCTATCACGTATAGATAGGGATGTAGAGATATAATGTTTTTTCACTAAAATGGTATACTCTTTTGACTTTCACAATGGTTGATTTTAAATTGGGAAATAAGATTGGGAAAGTTTGGATTGAGAAATCAAATGTTCTTGAAATGTGCACTTCCCATTCAATATTTCCCAAAAGACAAGGACAGATCTCAAAGATCTGTAAAAGAATTCCATATTACTGTAACATAGTGGGATGGTTTTCCTTTGGGAAATTCATATTCTTTTACGGTGAAAGAGAATTAATGATATGTTTAACAGAATAACAGAATTGGAAGGGACCTTGAAGGTCTTCTAGTCCAAACCCCTGCACAAGCAGGGGATCCTATACCATTCTGGACAAATGGCGGTCCAATCTCTTTTTAAAAACTTCCAGTGAAGGAGCATCCACAATTTCTGAATGCAATCTGTTCTACTGGCTAATTGTTCTCACCATCAGGAAATTTCTCCTTTGTTCTAGATTCTTTCTCTCCTTGATTAGTTTCCATCCATTGTGTCTTGTCTTGTCTTCTAGTGTTTGGGAAAATAAGTTGACCCCCTCTTTTTTGTGAAACCTCTCAGATATTGGAAGATTGCTATCATGTCACCCCTAGTCCCTTCTTATTACTAGATTAGACATTCCCAATGTCTGCAACTGTTCTTCATGTGCTTTAGCCTCCAGCCCCCTAATCATCTTTGTTGCTCTTTTCTGCACTCTTTTCAGAGAGTGGAACCAAACCCCGATGCAGTATTCCATGTCTGGTCTTACCAAGACATTATAAAAAGGTGCTAACATTCCATGTGATCTTGATTCCATCCCTCTCTCAATGCAGCCTAAGATTGCATTGGCTTTTTTGGTGGCTGCTGGCTCATACAGTATTTAAGTGATTGTCCACTAGGATTTCAAGATCCTTTTCACAAATAGTGCTATTAAGCTGGGTTCCTGTACATTTGGTTTTTCTTACTTAAGAGTAAAATTTACTTTTCTCACCAACTGAATTTCATTTTGTTAGACAGGGTCCAGTGTTCAAGTCTGTGGAGATGCTGAGCTATCTTCTGTGGTATTGGCTATTCCTGCCAGTATGTTTGTGCAGTAGGAAAAATAAAATTGTTTCAGAATTATTCCTTTTACTGGAATGTTAAAAAAGTCAACCAAATTTGGATGACAAAAGGGGGAATTTAAAAGAGGGTGTGTAATTTATTTTTCAGCATTTTAAATGAACAAAGGCTGACATATTTTCCACATATCAGCTATGGAGGCTATGGAGGTTTTTGTTGTTATTGTTTTCTTGTTTTGCATTTCTAATAATCCAGATATTTTATTACTCAAATACCAGTCTGATTAGCAGATGCACTCAATCTTGTCTGAAAAATTGCTGCTTCAACAGCTATGTCTTCTTCGTCTTTTTTTTTTTTTTTTCCTTTTCTTTCTTTCCCCTTCTGCTAATCTTGTGAAATAGGGCTCAGGGATTACTCTAAATCTCCACATGACAAGATGAGAAAAAATCTGCTTTCATGCCCCAAAGGTAGAATCGCTGATGCAGAAAATCACTAACCTGCCAATTTTTCAATGGTTCTGAAGGTTGGGAAAGGGGAAGAAAATATCCCTAAAAAACAGAAATGAGGGCCAGGAGCAGGTTATATGCCACAGCTAACTCAGAACAATATAAAAATGAACCTGTTGGGAAAGAAGAAATGGGAAAGAAAAATGGGATGTTCTTGGCATTTTTAACAATGTCTTTTAAAGGAGGAAAACAGAATATGTGGGAAAATACTCTTATTTATTAAAGAGGAACAATCCTTTCTTCAAAAGATACTTTTAAGGGAAAAAGTACTGTAATTGTTCACCTTCATTGAAAAAGCTGAATCGCCAAACTTAGTTCTTTTCCCATTTAAAAAAAAAAATCATAGGGCTGTAATCTGTTATTATTTATCTGGGAATAAGCTATGCTAAACTCAATTACTTCTAATACAACTTTTGCAAGATTTTTTTTTTTTTTTAACTAGGGCTAGCATAGCTGAGGAATCCCTAGACAACCTCTCTTGGGGACCTCAAAAGAAATGTGGTGGCTAGCAAATTTAATTAAAAGGCCTAAACTCAGTTCCTCAGATGCATGGTGTGGTCTATGATCACTCTCCCTATATTTAATCATTTCCCCTTTCTCTAACATTTAAAATTACAGGACTATGGAGGTTAGCAAGGGCACAGGCATCCAATTTCTGTCAATAATAACTTAGTTTGTTTACTCATACATATGCACAAAATTAACTTTTTAATAAGATAAGAGAAATTCCAGCATCATTCCTCAAAGCATACACTGTTGTATTGGTTCTCCCTGAGCTATGTAACTAATAAGGAAGGGTGCATAATTAAAAGTCCAGCTACCCACATGCAACTCATTTTTCTGATAGCAAAAATGTTTCCATCAATCCACCTGTGAATTTACAACTTTCTTTGTTTATACTTCATGCATTCATTGCTGTGAACAACTGAGATGTTCAGCTGAAACTATTGGCCTTGCAGTCAAAACAGAAATAAATAACACAGTTTTAATGATTTCTGTCTCCTCAAATCATATTGTATTTATTGTTAGTAAATAAATGCTGGTGCCTTTGCTCCTCTGGGATAAAACAATATTATTATTTTTATTGCCAGAAAAAGTAGAAATTTTAGTGCTTGCTTAGAAAAAGCTGCTTTATCATAGTGTTTACAACAATTATCATACATATGCACAAAATTAACCATGGGCTTCTCATTTATTTCTTTTGTTTCATCAATTATACTGCATTTTTTAACAAACAAAAAGGAAGTGGTACGTGGAAAATTCTATATTAGAATTGGGGATTCCATTTTTGTAAACAAAAAGTTGACCAAATGGGCTTCTTTTGGGTCCAGACATATCAATGTATCCTATTGACAAGTAGCCTGAGGTCATTAGATGATTTTAGTTTATTTACCTGAAATCTGTTCCTCCTTTTCAAAGGAATCGTTCTTTCTTAAGTCAATGCCAGAAGCTTCAGATCTCAAGCAGCCTATCACAAAAACAAATCTTCTTCAGAATGGACATGGATGTTGACCAGAACATCAAGTCTTCTATGGAAATTATCTAAAATCAAAAGGCTAAGCAGCTTCTGGGTGTATTGAAGTGCCTCTTTCCAGAATTCTCAACCAGCATGACTATGTCAACTAAGAATTTAGGAAGTTGTGACCGTTGAATAAGGAGAGAGAGGGAGAGAGGGAGGGAGGGAGGGAGGGAGGGAGAGAAGGAAGGAGGGAGGGAGGGAGGGAGGAGAGATAGAGAGACTGAGGCCTTAGTGCCACCTCCTGGCAGTGCCAAGGCAAATGGAATACACTTTCTCCCATTGAAGCAAAGGATGCAGTGTATTAATGTAGAAAAAGCAGAGCATACATAGATCAGTGTCAGATGAATATTTTAGAACCTCTGCTCAAAATTGCTTCAACTGCTATTGAAAACATTATTATTGTTTTCACCATTCCTAAATGCCATGCTATCATTCAAATTATCTTTCTTTGTTTCCTTTCTTCTTGTGCACACACTTAGTATCTCTCTTTATCTAATCATACTGTCCAGCATGCCTGAATTTTTTACTTCAAATATCCCTCTATCTGGTCCTTATCAGTAACCCTATTCCTAAGAAAGGATTTCATTACAATTTGCATTCACTGCATTCTTTTGTCTGCATTCTCTTGTTCCTTGTCAAAGGTGGCATTGACATTCAGCAGATCAATGTCTCGGTATTCATAAAATAATGTTTATTTCCTTTTTCTCTCCCACCCATCCCTTTACAGACTTCTTACACAAGTAATAATTTCTCTTTCACCTTTGGTTCCAACTTACTTTCAACATAGAATTTTGCCTTTTGGCATTTTTATTCATATTGGTGGCAACACAAACACCCAATCTCCTCCTTCTAACTGGTCTACTTTCAGAAAATGGTAACATTTCTTTTTCTTTTTTTAATTAAAAGTTTTACAAATTTATTACAAGATAAACTCCCCCGCCCCTCACCCCTTCCCCAGAAAATGGTAACATTTCTGGAAGGCTTACACTCTGTTGTTCTTCATACAACACTCATAAAGAACAAGGTTACTAAAGGCTAACAAAATTATGAGAGTTTCAGCCTAACAACCTTTGACTGAATTAGTTAGTGATGTTTGTCTGAAAACAGGAAAACTCAAGATATACCCTCATAGTAAAATAATTTCTTGCTCTTGCAGAAAATCCAAGCACCTGTTTGGTTTGGACCCCAAGGGCACATAGAACTAAAACTCATCCATATTTGTGTTAGTTAAATATCCTAGGAAGTAGAGATGGTGAGCAACCATATGCTTAAATAAAAATTCTTACCTTAGATTTTGAGATTAGCATATAGAGAGAATGAAAAGCTAATTTTTGCTATAGGGATTCATTCAAGCTGTGATGGAGTCTTTTGATTACTGCAGCAAGTTCCTTATATTTAATGTTTTGATTAGGAGATGGAGCTAAAATGGAGATGCTTTGATTCGTCCATACTCTCTCTGGAATATCTCACTGATATTTTGATGTATCACTTCTTCATGAAACATTGAACTTATGTAATAAATAATACTAGATGGACATGACTGATTTTTTAAAAGTAAACTGAAATACTAAACATCTACCTGGCTCCAGTTCTGATTGCCATAATGCATAAAGAATGCCGAGGAACTGAAAAGAATAAAGAGTAAAACACAATGACTTTGTAGAAGGCTAACCCCTATAAAGAGCTGTTAAAGAAGCTTGGTACGCTTAGCCTGAAGAAGATAAGATTAAAGGGTGACATTCAATACATGAAGGATATCACAGGGCAGAGGGGTGGAGAATATGAATTTGTTCTCTGTAGCGCCTGATGTTATGATAAGAATCATTGTGTGGAAGGATCCCTAAAAAATTTTGGATAAATTATAAATTATATTGACTGATAACATAAACTCAAATTTTAATAAGAATGGGTGAAAACTGAATTTCATTTAGTTAATTTTTAACTTAACTTACCAAACTTCATCTTTCTCCTACAAATGAGCAAGAACAAATAAGAGAGGGAGATTGTGGTAGACTTTCAAGACAACCAGCTTTGAATCCATAATCAGTGTATTATTCCATTAGGTTTGCAGTATCCAATTAGAGTTGCTGTTCATTTTTCTGATATGAACCTCATCTTTAAAAATTAAATGGCTGCAGGTATAAGCACATGATCCTTTCTATTATTAGAATAGATGTAGATTTCAAATTTGGCCATATATAAACTTGAATTTAATCCATTTTTATTTTATATTTTATTGGTGCAAAATTTGCAAACCTCTTCATGAATGGAGAGCATTTGAGATGCAAACAACTCATTTTCAGTGGGTAATTAAAACCGAGATATCAGCTTTACCTCTATCTTATAACAATGCATCTCTAAAGAATGAAAAGCAGAGGCAGTGACTTTACATGTGAAGGGATAAGAAAACAGACTGTTCCTGATAAATGGTGGCAGTCACAGACACATTCAAAAACCTGGATCATTGCTCCTATCTTTAAATTATTAAGTTTAATTAGATAATTAGAGAGATAATTATTGTCATTTCATTTTCATAATTATGCAGGTGATTAAAATGTTAGCAATGTGCAGATCATTTGGAGCACTGCCATTCCTCTTTGCCCTAGTTAAGAAAAGTTAACTTGGAGAGGAGGGGACACAACAACAAACACATTTCTAATATAGTGGCAAGTTTGTTTGGAGCCTCAGATGGAACAGTGGAATCACATGGCTGCGGTTTAGCCTAAGAGAAAGAACTGCTCAGAATGCTCCTCTCATGTAAAAGAGAGGGATGATGTGCTCTTTTGATCAGAGTACTGACTAGTCTGATGTTGGCCTTCTGCCCATGCCTGATAATTAAAGCTAGGCTTTCTGTGCGCTGATTTTCAATCTAGAGGTCTCAGTTCCATAATAGTTGAACACATCATATCTGCCAGGCTGATTCCACTAATTTATTTTCCTGAACATGGTATGATGGTGGTGGAAACCTTTCTCTTTGCAGTTAGAGTTGGGAGCAATGTTTTCATTTTCTCCTTTTTTTACAAACAGTTCAATTTTGATTTTCCAGAAATATTCAGTAGAAGTAGAAGCCCCCTGTGCATTTCTCTCCATGTGCCAGGCTCATTTTCTTCTCCCTGGAAGTAATTTGGGAGGCAGTTTCAAAACAGAAAACAGACTAGTTCATCTAAAACTACCCAAAAGTATTCCAGAGTGACAGAGTGATGTGGTCATTTTTGAGATGAAGGAATATTCTTGCCAAGCCTGTTCCCCATGTAGGTAGGGAAATGATTTGTTTAAAGATTAAGGAGGAGGAAGAGGAAATCAATTCTGTCCTTTAAGCACACGTATACCAAATTAATTCCTTGATTCTGTTCTAATATATAACTAATTGAGAACCAGCTTGATGTAATAGTTCAGGCATCAGGCTTGAAACCAGGAGACCGTGAGTATTAGTACCATCTTGGACACAAAGTCAATTGGGAGACTTTGGGCCAATGGGCCAGTCACTTTCTCTCAGCCCTAGGAAGGAAGCAATGTCAAATCATTTTTTAAAAAAACTTTGCCAAAAAATCCCACAATCTCCAAGAATCATTGACAATTGAACAGAGGAAAAGCATTACATCCACATGGAGAGAAGTAAGCAGTGGGGTACCACAAGGTACTCTTCAATATCTTCATAAATGACTTAGATGAGGGATTTGAAGGGGAACTCATCAAATTTTCAGATTACACCAAACTGACAGGAGTAGCCAACACCTCAGAAGACAAACTCAGGATCCAAAAAGATCTTGACAAACTTGAACAATTGGCCCTATCCAACAAAATGAGTTTCAATTGTGGAGAAAAGCAAAATCTTACATTTAGGCAGGAAAAATCAAAGGTACAAATATAGATTGGGTGAGACCTGGTTTAAAAACAATAACTGTGAGAGGGACCTTGGAGTCTTAGTGGACGATCACTTGACTATGAGGCAGCAGTATGCAGCAGCAAACAAAAAAACTAATACAATCCTTGGTTGTATAAACAGAGGCACAGAATCAAGATCACATGAAGTATTAGTACTGCTTTATAAAACCCTAGTAAGACCTCACCTGGAATACTGCAGCCAATTTTGGTCACCATATCCCAAAAAGATATTGAGAGTTTGGAAAAAATTCAGAGAACAGCAACTAAGATGATCAAAGGCCTGGCGACTGAAACATACAAAGAATGGCTATGGGACTTGGGTTTGGCTAGTTTAAGGAAAAGAAAAAATAGGGGAGACATGGTAGCAGTGTTCCAGTATCTGAGGGGCTGCCACAAGGCAGCGGGGGCCAGGTTGTTCACCAAAGCACTAGAGGGAAGGACGAGAAACAATGGTTGGAAACTGATCAAAGAGACAAGCAACCTGGAATTAAGGAGAAACTTCCTGACAGTGAGGGCAATCAATCAGTGGAACAGCTTACCCCCAGAAATCGTGGGCACTCCATCACTGGAGATTTTTAAGAAGAGACTAGACATTCACCTGTCTGAGATGATATAGGTTCTCCTGCTTGAGCAGGGGGCTGGACTAGAAGACCTCCAGGGTCCCTTCCAGCTCTATTCTATTCTATAATTCTATACATAATTTATTAGCAGTTGATTGCATCCAATCTGAAATTTCCTGGTGCATCTGTAGAAATAATTTTTTCCCTTCTCTTTAATGCAAGCATGGCCTTAACAACACAAAGAATAGCCTTGAATAAGGCTAGTCTTTACGGGATGTCCATTTTTATATTTTAGGATGTGTTGGAGTACAAGTGTCTTGCTGGTTTTATTTGAATCTTTTGATACTGTTCTGCTGTTCCTGTGGCTTCCCCTCTCCTAATGTCAAATGTTAAATATATATTTCCACCATAAAGTCTTATAAACATTATGGCAACCTTAAAGCAACAGTAGAGGCTACCTGTTAGCTACTAAGCCAAGTAAAAGGTTTTGCTCATGGCATAACAAAAGGATGACAGCAATTTGGGGTGAGGAGTCCAGGCAAATTCTAGAACTGGATGATCACTACTATTTCATGAAATGATGTCTTTCTATTTGTACAAAAATGTTCAGATTTTCAGATTTTCAGGCAATTGAGTCTGCAGAGGGGCCGGTAAAAAACAAAACAAAATGGCAGCCATGAGTATCCAATTGAAACTCCATCCCTCTTGTACATAAGTTTCACGTATGACAAATATAAAAAAGGAATGGGATTTCAATCATAGTCACTATTTTGTCATAGTCACTATTTTGATTGTTTTGATTTCTCCACGAGCAAATGTTCCTGACTGAGTATTCTCTGTAATCACACTTAAGCTCAAGAATTCTGTTCCCATACCTCTTTTCCAGAGTTGTCAAAATTAAAGCCTTTAGACTTCTATTGAAAGCTAACCTTTCCTCCTGGCATGGGGAAATAAG
>NW_024097179.1:0-7068 GCF_016545835.1 Crotalus tigris | reverse complement strand
CGCCAGGAGACAGTGAGTTCTAGTCCCGCCTCAGGCATGAAAGCGGTCTGGGTGACTATGGACCAATCGCCAGGAGACAGTGAGTTCTAGTCCCTCCTCAGGCATGAAAGCGGTCTGGATGACTTTGGGCCAATCACCAGGAGACAGTACTAGTCCCGCCTCAGGCATGAAAGCTGGCTGGATGACTTTGGGCCAATCGCCAGGAGACAGTGAGTTCTAGTCCCGCCTCAGGCATGAAAGCGGTCTGGGTGACTATGGACCAATCGCCAGGAGACAGTGAGTTCTAGTCCCGCTTCAGGCATGAAAGCGGTCTGGATGACTTTGGGCCAATGACCAGGAGACAGTAAGTTCTAGTCCCGCCTCAGGCATGAAAGCGGTCTGGGTGACTAGGGACCAATCGCCAGGAGACAGTGAGTTCTAGTCCCGCTTCAGGCATGAAAGCTGGCTGGATGACTTTGGGCCAATCGCCAGGAGACAGTAAGTTCTAGTCCCGCCTCAGGCATGAAAGCTGGCTGGATGACTTTGGGCCAATCGCCAGGAGACAGTGAGTTCTAGTCCTGCCTCAGGCATGAAAGCTGGCTGGATGACTTTGGGCCAATCGCCAGGAGACAGTAAGTTCTAGTCCCGCCTCAGGCATGAAAGCTGGCTGGATGACTTTGGGCCAATCGCCAGGAGACAGTAAGTTCTACTTCCGCCTCAGGCATGAAAGCGGTCTGGGTGACTATGGACCAATCGCCAGGAGACAGTGAGTTCTAGTCCCACCTCAGGCATGAAAGTGGTCTGGATGACTTTGGGCCAATCACCAGGAGACAGTAAGTTCTAGTCCCGCCTCAGGCATGAAAGCTGGCTGGATGACTTTGGGCCAATCACCAGGAGACAGTAAGTTCTAGTCCCGCTTCAGGACATGAAATAGGCTGGAGGACTTTAGGCCAAACGCCAGGAGCAGTAAGTTAGTCCCGCCTCAGGCATGAAAGCGGTCTGGATGACTTTGGGCCAATCACCAGGAGACAGTAAGTTCTAGTCCTGCCTCAGGCATGAAAGCTGGTTGGATGACTTTGGGCCAATCGCCAGGAGACAGTAAGTTCTAGTCCCGCCTCAGGCATGAAAGCTGGCTGGATGACTTTGGGCCAATCGCCAGGAGACAATGACTTCTAGTCCCACCTCAGGCATGAAAGCGGTCTGGGTGAGTATGGACCAATCGCCAGGAGACAGTGAGTTCTAGTCCCGCTTCAGGCATGAAAGCTGGCTGGATGACTTTGGGCCAATCGCCAGGAGACAGTAAGTTCTAGTCCCGCCTCAGGCATGAAAGCTGGCTGGATGACTTTGGGCCAATCGCCAGGAGACAGTAAGTTCTAGTCCCGCCTCAGGCATGAAAGCTGGCTGGATGACTTTGGGCCAATCGCCAGGAGACAGTGAGTTCTAGTCCCACCTCAGGCATGAAAGTGGTCTGGGTGACTATGGACCAATCGCCAGGAGACAGTGAGTTCTAGTCCCGCTTCAGGCATGAAAGCTGGCTGGATGACTTTAGGCCAATCGCCAGGAGACAGTAAGTTCTAGTCCCGCCTCAGGCATGAAAGCGGTCTGGGTGACTATGGACCAATCGCAGGAGAACAGTTTATTCTAGTCCGCTTCAGCATGAAAGCTGGCTGGAGGGACTTTGGGCCAATCGGCCAGGAGACAGTAAGTTCTAGTCCCGCCTAAGGCATGAAAGACTGGCTGGATGCTTTGGGACCAATCGCCAGGAGACAGTGAGTTCTAGTCCCGCCTCAAAGCAGGTGCATGAAAGCGGTCTGGGTGACTTAGGACCAATCGACAGGAGACAGTGAGTTCTAGTCCACCTCAGGCATGAAAGCGTCTGGATGACTTTGGGCCAATCACCAGGAGACAGTACTAGTCCCGCCTCAGGCATGAAAGCTGGCTGGATGACTTTGGGCCAATCGCCAGGAGACAGTGAGTTCTAGTCCCGCTTCAGGCATGAAAGCTGGCTGGATGACTTTAGGCCAATCGCCAGGAGACAGTGAGTTCCAGTCCCGCCTCAGGCATGAAAGCGGTCTGGGTGACTATGGACCAATCGCCAGGAGACAGTGAGTTCTAGTCCCGCTTCAGGCATGAAAGCGGTCTGGATGACTTTGGGCCAATGACCAGGAGACAGTAAGTTCTAGTCCCGCCTCAGGCATGAAAGCGGTCTGGGTGACTAGGGACCAATCGCCAGGAGACAGTGAGTTCTAGTCCCGCTTCAGGCATGAAAGCTGGCTGGATGACTTTGGGCCAATCGCCAGGAGACAGTGAGTTCTAGTCCCGCTTCAGGCATGAAAGCTGGCTTGATGACTTTGGGCCAATCGCCAGGAGACAGTAAGTTCTAGTCCCACCTCAGGCATGAAAGCGGTCTGGGTGACTATGGACCAATCGCCAGGAGACAGTGAGTTCTAGTCCCGCTTCAGGCATGAAAGCTGGCTGGATGACTTTGGGCCAATCGCCAGGAGACAGTAAGTTCTAGTCCCGCCTAAGGCATGAAAGCTGGCTGGATGACTTTGGGCCAATCGCCAGGAGACAGTGAGTTCTAGTCCCGCCTCAGGCATGAAAGCGGTCTGGGTGACTATGGACCAATCGCCAGGAGACAGTGAGTTCTAGTCCCACCTCAGGCATGAAAGTGGTCTGGATGACTTTGGGCCAATCACCAGGAGACAGTACTAGTCCCGCCTCAGGCATGAAAGCTGGCTGGATGACTTTGGGCCAATCGCCAGGAGACAGTGAGTTCCAGTCCCGCCTCAGGCATGAAAGCGGTCTGGGTGACTATGGACCAATCGCCAGGAGACAGTGAGTTCTAGTCCCGCTTCAGGCATGAAAGCGGTCTGGATGACTTTGGGCCAATGACCAGGAGACAGTAAGTTCTAGTCCCGCCTCAGGCATGAAAGCTGGCTGGATGACTTTGGGCCAATCGCCAGGAGACAGTGAGTTCTAGTCCCGCCTCAGGCATGAAAGCGGTCTGGGTGACAATGGACCAATCGCCAGGAGACAGTGAGTTCTAGTCCCGCTTCAGGCATGAAAGCTGGCTGGATGACTTTGGGCCAATGACCAGGAGACAGTAAGTTCTAGTCCCGCTTCAGGCATGAAAGCTGGCTGGATGACTTTGGGCCCATCGCCAGGAGACAGTAAGTTCTAGTCCCGCCTCAGGCATGAAAGCGGTCTGGGTGACTATGGACCAATCACCAGGAGACAGTAAGTTCTAGTCCCGCCTCAGGCATGAAAGCTGGCTGGATGACTTTGGGCCAATCGCCAGGAGACAGTAAGTTCTAGTCCCGCCTCAGGCATAAAAGCTGGCTGGATGACTTTGGGCCAATCGCCAGGAGACAGTGAGTTCTAGTCCCGCCTCAGGCATGAAAGCGGTCTGGGTGACTATGGACCAATCGCCAGGAGACAGTGAGTTCTAGTCCCGCTTCAGGCATGAAAGCTGGTTGGATGACTTTGGGCCAATCGCCAGGAGACAGTAAGTTCTAGTCCCGCCTCAGGCATGAAAGCGGTCTGGGTGACTATGGACCAATCGCCAGGAGGCAGTGAGTTCTAGTCCCGCTTCAGGCATGAAAGCTGGTTGGATGACTTTGGGCCAATCGCCAGGAGACAGTAAGTTGTAGTCCCGCCTCAGGCATGAAAGCGTTCTGGGTGACTATGGACCAATCGCCAGGAGACAGTGAGTTCTAGTCCCGCTTCAGGCATGAAAGCTGGTTGGATGACTTTGGGCCAATCGCCAGGAGACAGTAAGTTCTAGTCCCGCCTCAGGCATGAAAGCGGTCTGGGTGACTATGGACCAATCGCCAGGAGACAGTGAGTTCTAGTCCCACCTCAGGCAGGAAAGTGGTCTGGATGAGTTTGGGCCAATCACCAGGAGACAGTGAGTTCTAGTCCCGCCTCAGGCATGAAAGCTGGCTGGATGACCTTGGGCCAATCGCCAGGAGACAGTAAGTTCTAGTCCCGCCTCAGGCATGAAAGCTGGCTGGATGACTTTGGTCAATCGCCAGGAGACAGTGAGTTCTAGTCCCACCTCAGGCATGAACGTGGTCTGGGTGACTATGGACCAATCGCCAGGAAACAGTGAGTTCTAGTCCCGCTTCAGGCATGAAAGCTGGCTGGATGACTTTGGGCCAATCGCCAGGAGACAGTAAGTTCTAGTCCTGCCTCAGGCATGAAAGCTGGCTGGATGATTTTGGGCCAATCGCCAGGAGACAGTAAGTTCTAGTCCCACCTCAGGCATGAAAGCTGGCTGGATGATTTTGGGCCAATCGCCAGGAGACAGTAAGTTCTAGTCCCACCTCAGGCATGAAAGCTGGCTGGATGACTTTGGGCCAATCGCCAGGAGACAGTGAGTTCTAGTCCCACCTCAGGCATGAAAGCGGTCTGGATGACTATGGACCAATTGCCAGGAGACAGTGAGTTCTAGTCCCGCTTCAGGCATGAAAGCTGGCTGGATGACTTTGGGCCAATCGCCAGGAGACAGTAAGTTCTAGTCCTGCCTCAGGCATGAAAGCTGGCTGGATGACTTTGGGCCAATCGCCAGGAGACAATAAGTTCTAGTCCCGCCTCAGGTATGAAAGCTGGCTGGATGACTTTGGGCCTGTCGCCAGGAGACAGTGAGTTCTAGTCCCGCTTCAGGCATGAAAGCTGGCTGGATGACTTTGGGCCAATCGCCAGGAGACAGTAAGTTCTAGTCCCGCCTCAGGCATGAAAGCTGGCTGGATGACTTTGGGCCAATCGCCAGGAGACAGTGAGTTCTAGTCCCACCTCAGGCATGAAAGTGGTCTGGGTGACTATGGACCAATCGCCAGGAGACAGTGAGTTCTAGTCCCGCTTCTGGCATGAAAGCTGGCTGGATGACTTTGGGCCAATCGCCAGAGACAGTAAGTTCTAGTAGCCTCATGCATGAAAGCTGGCGGGATGACTTTGGGCAATCGCAGGAGACAGTAAGTTCTTCCGCTCAGGTATGGCTGGCATGATTCGCCAGGAGACAGTGAGTTCTAGTCCCGCTCAGGCATGAAAGCTGGCTGGATGACTTTGGGCCAATCGCCAGGAGACAGTAAGTTCTAGTCCCGCCTCAGGCATGAAAGCTGGCTGGATGACTTTGGGCCAATCGCCAGGAGACAGTGAGTTCTAGTCCCACCTCAGGCATGAAAGCTGGTCTGGGTGACTATGGACCAATCGCCAGGAGACAGTGAGTTCTAGTCCCGCTCAGGCATGAAAGCTGGCTGGATGACTTTGGGCCAATCGCCAGGAGACAGTAAGTTCTAGTCCCGCCTCAGGCATGAAAGCTGGCTGGATGACTTTGGGCCAATCGCAAGGAGACAGTAAGTTCTACTCCCGCCTCAGGCATGAAAGCTGGCTGGATGACTTCGGCCAATTGCCAGGAGACAGTGAGTTCTTCAGTCCCACCTCAGGCATGAAATGGTTGGGTGAAATGGACAATCGCCAGGCGACAGTTGAGTTCTAGTCCCTCTTCAGCATGAAAGCTGGCTGGGAGACTTTGGGCCATCGCCCAGGAGACAGTAAGTTCTAGTCCCGCCTCAGGATGAAAGCTGGCTGGATGTGGATTGACTTTGGGCCAATCGCCAGGAGACAGTGAGTTCTAGTCCAGCCTCAGGCATGAAAGCTGGCTGGATGACTTTGGGCCAATCGCCAGGAGACAGTGAGTTCTAGTCCCGCTTCAGGCATGAAAGCTGGCTGGATGACTTTGGGCCAATCGCCAGGAGACAGTAAGTTCTAGTCCCGCCTCAGGCATGAAAGCTGGCTGGATGACTTTGGGCCAATCGCAAGGAGACAGTAAGTTCTACTCCCGCCTCAGGCATGAAAGCTGGCTGGATGACTTTGGCCAATTGCCAGGAGACAGTGAGTTCTAGTCCCACCTCAGGCATGAAAGTGGTCTGGGTGACTATGGACCAATCGCCAGGAGACAGTGAGTTCTAGTCCCTCTTCAGGCATGAAAGCTGGCTGGA
Source organism: Crotalus tigris (assembly GCF_016545835.1). Lineage (NCBI taxonomy): Eukaryota > Metazoa > Chordata > Lepidosauria > Squamata > Viperidae > Crotalus > Crotalus tigris. The sequence goes on along the minus strand of NW_024097179.1, from coordinate 1,087 downwards.
TGACTTTGGGCCAATCGCCAGGAGACAGTAAGTTCTAGTCCCACCTCAGGCATGAAAGCTGGCTGGATGACTTTGGGCCAATCGCCAGGAGACAGTGAGTTCTAGTCCCACCTCAGGAGTGAAAGCGGTCTGGGTGACTATGGACCAATCGCCAGGAGACAGTGAGTTCTAGTCCCGCTTCAGGCATGAAAGCTGGCTGGATGACTTTGGGCCAATCGCCAGGAGACAGTAAGTTCTAGTCCTGCCTCAGGCATGAAAGCTGGCTGGATGACTTTGGGCCAATCGCCAGGAGACAATAAGTTCTAGTCCCGCCTCAGGTATGAAAGCTGGCTGGATGACTTTGGGCCTGTCGCCAGGAGACAGTGAGTTCTAGTCCCGCTTCAGGCATGAAAGCTGGCTGGATGACTTTGGGCCAATCGCCAGGAGACAGTAAGTTCTAGTCCCCCCTCAGGCATGAAAGCTGGCTGGATGACTTTGGGCCAATCGCCAGGAGACAGTGAGTTCTAGTCCCACCTCAGGCATGAAAGTGGTCTGGGTGACTATGGACCATTCGCCAGGAGACAGTGAGTTCTAGTCCCGCTTCAGGCATGAAAGCTGGCTGGATGACTTTGGGCCAATTGCCAGGAGACAGTAAGTTCTAGTCCCGCCTCAGGCATGAAAGCTGGCTGGATGACGTTGGGCCAATCGCCAGGAGACAGTAAGTTCTACTCCCGCCTCAGGCATGAAAGCTGGCTGGATGACTTTGGCCAATTGCCAGGAGACAGTGAGTTCTAGTCCCACCTCAGGCATGAAAGTGGTCTGGGTGACTATGGACCAATCGCCAGGAGACAGTGAGTTCTAGTCCCTCTTCAGGCATGAAAGCTGGCTGGATGACTTTGGGCCAATCGCCAGGAGACAGTAAGTTCTAGTCCCGCCTCAGGCATGAAAGCTGGCTGGATGACTTTGGGCCAATCGCCAGGAGACAGTGAGTTCTAGTCCTGCCTCAGGCATGAAAGCTGGCTGGATGACTTTGGGCCAATCGCCAGGAGACAGTGAGTTCTAGTCCCGCTTCAGGCATGAAAGCTGGCTGGATGACTTTGGGCCAATC
>NW_024097178.1:0-96573 GCF_016545835.1 Crotalus tigris | reverse complement strand
TTGCTTAATCAGCTAAAGCTTTGGTTGATTAATCTGCCAATTAAGAAGGGTATACTCAGTCTTGTTATTAAATGTAACAATTGGCTGCTTGGGTGAGGGATGGATTTCTTGAATTCTTGAGAAAAACCACGGCCTTTAGATTTATGGTCCCCACCACCCCACCTGCGCCTAGGGAGGGCGAAGAAATGGACCACTAGATGACACTCCATATCAGACTGTTATGGAACTGAGGGCTATCTACACTGTCTTTCCAATTCTGCTCCTTGACTAACCTCTTGAAACATGATAGGTTGCTGAAATATCATTGCTATTCTGTTTGTTTATTATAAGGGGAGAGGGCTTCTTGTCCCCCTCCATTCCCTAGAATAAATAATTCTCTCCTAATTCTTCCTTTGTTTACTCTGTGACTTGTGCAGCTTGTCAAATTTGCTTTGTTGTCTTCCTTTTGCCATTTCTGCTATTTCTCACTCCTTGTGCCAAATGGAAATCATAGACTAAAAGGGTCGAAGGAAAATACGTCATTAAAGCAGAAAAAAATTAGGAAATATATGAAAATGTCTTGCAGTGTCACATATCATACCAAAGCAAAGGTGCAATAAAGTGGTCCACAGAATCTCCCTCCCCCTGAATCAGTGAATCCAAAACTCAGAGCCCCCCTCTTTTTTATTAAAAAAGATATTTGTACAGGTTCAGAGGGCATCCACAAAGGCACCTATCTCATCCCTTAAAATTCCTGAATCACTTCCTCAAACCCACTCACTTTTGAAGAATAACCCTCAAGATGCCAGATGTTGAGTATGATACAACCCTCCAACTGTTAGAAGATGCACAATTATTCATTTTGGCATGGTTTGTTTTAATCTTGGTATTTTAGATAATAGGGCCAAGCTCATATATCACATCAAACTATAAACTGATTTACAGAAAATAATGGCTGTGCTCATAGAACATGCTAAACCTGTCTGAGTAACTGTGGTTTGTTGCATGTACCACAGTGGAATCAAAATGAAACCAACCACATTTTGGATGAATACAGTGTTAAATTACATCTAGGTCCAGATCATCAATCTGACTGATCATTTACTTTCAGAGGTTTACTATAGGTAAAGAGAATGTCTAGAGGCGATATGATAGCAGTCTTCCAGTACCTGAGGGGCTGTCACAGAGAAGAGGGGATTAACTTATTCTCCAAAGCACTTGAGGGCAGGAAAAGGACTCATAGGTGGAAGATATTTAAAGAGAGATCCAGCCTAGAACTAAGGAGGTATTTCCTGACTGTGAGAATAATAAGCGGAACAGCTTACTTCCAGAACTTGTGAGTGCTCCATTGCTGGAGGTTTTCAAGAAGACACAGGACAGTTATTTGTCTGGAATGGCATAGGATCTCCTGCTTGGATTGAGAGTTGGACTAGAAGACCTCCGTGGGATTCAAATATGTGAACAACTGGTTCTCTGTGTGGATGCTGCTTCCGGAAGTCCATTCTGGGTCTGGTCAACAAAAAATTAGCTACTGGTTCTGCCGAACTGGTGCAAACTGGCTGAATCCCACCACTGGAAGACCTCCAAAGTCCCTTCCAACCCTAATATTTTGTGTTCTATGTATGTTTCATTGAGTGATTTTGATCCCTCTGAGAAAAGTGGACAACAGGAGAATGCATGATGCAGTCAGCTTCATTTCTGGCATGTAGATTCTTAAAAGTTTCATCTCCTTCTCTAATAAGTATCTGCTCCGTAACTTTGGTAAGCATAAACGTTTTGCCTGGACTGATGGGAAAAAGCTAGTTGAAAGCAACATTGTCTTCCCATGCTTGCTTTTTTTTTTTTAGCCAAAAACCCTTTTCTTTCTTTTTTTCCCCCATGAAGCACATTTGAAGAATATTCCTGTACAGTAACAGCATCTTGGAGCAAGCAGGTTCTTTCAGCTTAATTTGTGAGAGAAAACTTCTCTAGAAGTTTTGGCATTAGGCTATGGCAGTGTTTCCCAAACTTGACAATTTTAAGGCATGAGGACTTCAACTCCCAGAATTCCACAGCCAGCAACCAAGATAAAAGACAAAGACCTAGGAAAATATCTAAAAAGTTCTGGAATAAATAATTATACAGCTGATATTGAAATGGGCCTCTTAGTTTATGATTTCAGTGCATACCTATCCCAATCAACTCAAATCTTCATTTTGGAGCTTGAAAAGCAAATGTAACTGTGTTCGTTAATCTCATTAAAACATGGCTAGTTGGGTTTCTCAAATACACCATGAGCTGGACTTGTGTGCTTTAAACTATGGCATAAACCACAGTTTACAAACCACAGTGTTGGGTTACCCTATCCCTACTCCCCCATCTCATTATGGCTCAACAAATGGAAGTAACTGATTTTATTTTTATGCATCAAGTGATTCTTCATTTATGTGTATCTCTGTGGATTTCTTATTCTAAAACTTCAGGCACTTAGGAACATCCAGCTGGTTTGTTGCTGTAAGAAACAGCCTAGAAGCCACAAGGTTATTTTCAGATTCTAATCCATATGGCAGTAAAATGCACAAACCAATTCACCTACTTTCTGACAATGCCTCCTACACACCATAGTGTTATGGCAGCTGGCCAGCCATTTTCTTAGGTGACTATGAGTTAACTTGTAACGGTTGTTCTTTCCTCAGTTAAAAGTCATTGGAAATCTTACTGGATCAAGGAAAGGGGCATGATCTCTCCACATGAGGAAATGGGCCAGGAGTATCTCTGCAAATAAACAGTGTTTTTGGAACTAGAGAAGAGTTGCACCGAGGTGGCGCAGCAGTTAGAGTGCAGTACTGCAGGCCACTTTAGCTGTTCAGCAGGTCAGTGGTTCAAATCTCACCAGCTCAAGGTTGACTCAGCCTTCCATCCTTCCGGGGTAGGTAAAATGAGGACCCAGATTGTTGGGGGCAATGTAAATATATATATATACATTGCTTACTGGTGTACACCGCTTAGAGAGTGCTTGCACTTAAAGCGGTATATAAGTCTCATAAATAAATAAATAAGATGAATTCTTTCTGAGAATTGGATGCGGGTTAGTGGATCTGTCACCTTGTCAAAGTATGTGCTGTTAGCTTTTATTATTGTCATGTTGGTTGGTTAATAAAGCAAATATCTTCCCACAGGTAGGGGAATCACAAAACTCCAGTGTTTTTTTTTTTTAATCAGTAAGCCCTTAAGAACAGTTCTGTTGAAAGATGCTAAGAGGCCTCTAATCCAGCATCCTCTGGCCTGTTCCACATGCAAGTGCTGAGCTGATCCTTGTGAGGCTTGAAAAGGTCTTGAGAAGCAGGCCTGATTGACAAGCTTTCCAATGTTTTTCCAGAGGAAAAGCTGTGGGATATAGAGAATGTCTCTTTTTTCTGCCTCTTTGTGCTTGGTTCGCCTGTCTCCTTAGTCAAGTCACAGTGATACAGTACTGTATCTTGCTATCATTTCCCCTCACATGGCTAGTAGGTTTGGGGATTTTTTTCTTTATATTTCCTTCCCCCCTGCCCCCCAATTCTTGCAATAGAACAAGATAGTTGCTGTTTTTCCGCATTGCTAGGGATAGTCAGTTTAATCCAGGGGTATCCATGCCAGCTGGGGAATTGGAGTTGAAATCCACACGTCTTAAAGTTGCCAAGGTTGGACATCCTGGTTTAGTCCTCCTTCTACAAAGGAAGAAACAAAAGCCTAGCAGGCTCAGGATTTTCAGCCATAACTCTGGGCTGCTCAAGTCAGTCTTCTTGTTGCCTGCATTTCACCAGCTGCCTCTTCTATAGTCATGACTCCCATTAATGAATGCATTGCTATGGCTCAGGGACACAGCCAACCTGGTTCCTGTGTAGGCAAAATCTAAAATGCAGGTCCAGCAGGCCAGCCAAGCTGAAGGAGGAAGAGGAGGAGGAGGAGGAGGAGGAGGAGGAACTAGAGTTGAACCAGTTGTTGCCATCAGAACGGATGATTCTTTAAACTAGATAACCCTCTTTTTCTTTCCCCTTGACTAGCAAGAGGAAATATTCCCAGCTCAGAGGTCAATGGAGGACGATCCTGAGGATCCTTCCATAAGCAGGATAACATGAAGCTGATTCAGATGGTTTGAGGGGTGACCTTCCTGGTTACAGTATGTGGACATGTCCTGTATCATACAGCAGTCAGCCAGATGCATTTGGGAAATTTAGAACTGTGAGCAAGGAGATGCTAGTTATCCTCTGCTGTTGTTCCAGGCAGCTGATATTGTCATATGCTTCAGTGACTAAGGAAGGATAAATAGCCCTCTTACTGGCAGCCACAATTTGAGCCTCGTTGAATTTTCACTTCCCTTTTAAAGCCATCCACTTTTACTTAAAGCTTTACTTTTGCAGCCATCCAAAGCAATTCAGAAGTGATTGAAGAAAAATGAAGGGTTTTTTTTTCAGAGCCAGCCTTGTATCTGAACAACACCCACACTTTCAGATATTATTGAATTATATCTCCTGGTCCACATGGTGAATACAGGGATGCTAAGAGATACAGATGAGCAACCTTTGGTTTAAGGGCTCTGTGCAGTTGCCTTCATAGATTAAATTCATAATCCATCTGTTGGCAGCATTTCCAAATAAAGCATTGTTGCGGACTGAAATCTAAGTTCTGTGACATTTTTTTACATAGGTGTTGAGAAAGAAAATAATTGAGAAATATTTAAGAAGCTGATAGTTGCAATTTTAGAATAATAAAGTAGAGTAGTAAAAAAGTAAAGAAGAATAATCATTATTAATCATTTTGCTATCTATAGGTGTGTGATAATTAACCATTAATAACTTCTATATCAGTATCCGCATCAATATCAGCTGTATAATTATTTATTCCAGAACTTTTTAGATATTTTCCTAGGTCTTTGTCTTTTATCTTGGTTGTCAAACTGCAAAGAAATGGTTCTGGACAAGGCTTTTGGCATCTTGAATTTATTACTTTTCACTCCAAAGCATGATCCTTGATTACCGATATCCTAATCAGTTTTTATAACTGTGTAACGTTATCACCAGCCATTTGGCAATTCACTTACAATGCATAATTCATGTCTGCCATTAGCATAGTTGTGACTTCATCCCCCTAACTAAATGTTCTAATCGGAGCTGCTGCAAAACAGAGACATTTCATTAGTGACTTGTTCATTGCCCATCAAGATAAAGACATGGCAATTGATTGAATTATTTAGGAGGACACTGCAAAATTTACTCACTCTCTCATATGGGAAAATGCATCAAAAGAGAGAGAACAAAAGAGGACACATCTGAATGTATGTATATCAAAGCACATTTAGGGGAATAATTACAATCTAATTAGAAATGTAACACGTATCCCCATGGTAGAGAAAGTTGCAACCTGCTCAAGCTTGTTCCTATGTAGTTGGCTTCCCATACAATATTGATCTACCTGAAAATAGGATCTATTTTATCTCTTCTCCTGCAAATAATTAGTTTTAAGTATTGTTATTAATTTTAATTATTAGAAATTAATTAACTTCAGTTATCTTCACCCACATGAGGGGTTTGCACTGCTCTAAAATTAGCTCTATCCTATATCATCTCATGCCATTGTTTATGTGTAGCAGCTAAGGTGACCCTTTTTTGCCTCAGGTTCTTAGACTTCCTGAATATTTGTAGAATTGCCTCAAAGAATACTATTTCCACTGAATAGTTAATAAGAACCATGAGGAGGTGTCCTTGTAGCAGAGATGAGGGAAAGTTCTAGTATGGTCTGATGCCAAAAGAAAATTGCAAATTGCAGATACCAGTTTTCATTCCCATTCAAAAGATTTTGTACAATGAAATTCTCTTTCTACTTTGCACCCTCACTTTGTAGCTTCACAACATTCTAAATCTGGCCAAGTGAAATCCTGTATATTTCAAGTACAGAGTATGCCAGCATGATATCTCCTGCTAGTCAAGGGCAGAACATAGCTATTGTCCCTTAAATGGAAAGCTCCTTCAAGATGGCATTTAATTAATGATCTATCTATGGCTCTTTCTCCCTCCCTGTTATCTTAGGAACCACAATGGTGGATCTCTTTAGAAAGGCAAAACACAATAACAAGACTATAAAGAACAAATGGATGATGCAAGAGCAGGTTTTTCTCATTGTGAAAATAATGCTTTTTCCTTAAAGATGTATGCTTTTAAAAGAAGAAGATTTCAGGATCTCAGAATTAGAATCCAGCTCAATTTTAAATTAGATTTGATATTCTCAGAAGTGATATGTACAAAGGATTACCTCTCTTGATTCAGATGCTTGAAGATATTTCTATTAAATTACATTATGCTCTCTCCCCTAAAATTTTAGCTGGACATATTTTTTTAAAATGTGGTTTTTTTTAATGCCAGGAAACTGCACTGAATTTTAGTGGTAATTCAGAAGAGAGTTGTGAAAAAAAATGGGGGGGGGGGGATGGTTGTCACATGTGATTTGGAGATCACAAATGGCCAACATCTGTCCTGAATGGTGGGTTTCCTCAATTTTTCAGTCTGTCACAGCTGGAATCAATTTGTTTGTTATAAACATATGCATATGTGAGCCAAATGATCTGGACATATTCTATCCCTGCAATCAAAACCAGGTGAGTTTTGAAGCTTCAAGTATGTTCATGTGGTTCTAAATTGAGCAGACAGCTGTGAAACCAAAAGGAGGCATTCAAAGGGAGGGAAGAAGTAGTTGAACTTGATTTAACATTCAGATTTTATGCGTCGGTACCAAAACTAAGTGGCATTAATACTTACATGTGCTGAATATCCAAGAAGGCAATATTCTTTATCCCAGCAGTAAACAGAACATTGGCAGACAGCAGTATGTCTTCCAAATGAAAATTGCCTGGAAATATATTCACCCTATGCAGTGTTGGAAAAGATTTTTCTTTTTCATTTTTTTTTCTTTAAAAAGGAGCGTTTGCAGTATACCACACAACATTTATTGCTCCCACCAGTTGCTGAAATACATTTGAATCAATCTTTTCCCCCAGCTTTTACAAAGTCAAATTGAGTTGGTATTGGGTTCTTTGTGGTTGTTGTTTTCTCTAAACGTATCAGGTCCACACCAACACTATTCCCTGTGGTTTATCGCCATTGCCTCAGGTAAAGTCTGTTCTTTTAATAAGAATTTCCTGAAACAAATGCTGCATATGAGCAAGCAATGAGTTCTACGAAGAAAAGCATTTTAGAAGGAAGCTAGGATAGAAAAGGAATTTTGTGTAATATTCTGAACGCCGTAAAATTGGGAACTACACTGCCTTTATGTAATTCCTTTGTGCTTGAATGTACCATTTCTCTCTTGGTATATTGAACCGAGTTGGTAATCTAAACCTCTGCCAGAAACATGGCCGAAACTGCCTCTCTGTTAAGTATATTTCACTTCCACACACAGAAAATTCCCTGCCAGGAAACTCAAAACACCTCAACCTGCATATATTGTACAAAGGAATAAGTGTACTGTATTTATTTTAGATATCATATTCCCAAATTAAAAACCTCTCATAGATGTCTATGTGGTCAAAACAAACAAGAAGGAAAAACTATTCAAATAACAAATTAAATTTTATGCCAGGGCTTTTCAACCAGTGATACGGGTACCACCTGTGGTACATTGGCACCTGGCAGGTGGTACACGACCATCCTAGAAAAGTGGTAGCGGGGGAGGGGAATGAGCTGAACCAGTGGCAGCATTGCACAAGCCTGAGTGAGAGATGGCTGGAGCTGCAGGGCTCAGCGGAAGCGCCAGGATCATTGCTTCTTTGGGGCTGTCAGGGCTTAGTGGAAGTGCCAGGATCAGCACCAGACTCCAACTGGAGCTCGGCGCTGATCCTGGTGCTTCTACTGAGCCCTGAAGAAGCACCAATCAGCTGGGAACAGCACTGATCCTGGCACTTCTGCTGAGCCCAGAAGAAGCACCGATCAGCTGGAATGTTGCAGCATCTCCAGGGTCTTGTGATTTATATTCAGATGCTTGGCAACTGATTCATATTTATGACGGTCACAGTGTCCAGGGTCATGTGAAGTGACCAAAATCTGCTGCAACCACCCAGCAGATGGGGGGAATAAAAACCAACCCCCGCTCCCCACCCCTGCTGCCAATCCTCAACAGAAATGCTCACAACAATGAAAACCTTGGATAGGAGGAAGAGAGTGGACGGGCGTGCAGGCAGGTGTCTTGCTCAGCTGTGGCTTGGGGGCCCCTTTTTTCAGTGTCACTGTAACTTTGAACAGTCACTAAGCGAACTGTTGTAAGTCGAGGACTACCTGTACTTTATCACTTTTTTCCTTTTGAGGGGGGGGGGTCATCAAGTTTTTGACATCTTGCTAGGTGACTGGTGGTACTCGGATGTTGCCATATCCTAAAAGTGGTACAATGGGTGAAAAGGTTGAAAAGCCCTGCTCTATGCAATCAAAAAAGCATATGATTCAAGCTTCTTGGGTGAATAAACGAATCAACAGGGGCCTACAAATGCTAACTTTAGTGAGCTATCATCAAGTCAGGTTCAACTTATGGATAGATAATGCACCTGGATTTACTTGTGCAGGGAGACTTTACAACCACCACAGGGAGAATGTTTTTGAAGGCCAGCACCATTGCAGAGAAGATCTACTTGCAAATCTCTGCAAGATTGCACTTCAAAACATAGTAGAAACAGCAGGACCTTCTCTGCGGTTGTTACCGATTGTCCAAGTCTACTATTGAGATTGAGATTGAAGTATTAACTACTTATATTTGAACTGGCAGAAAATAACATCATTGCAAAACTAGCTGTCCCCTATGCCAATCCCTGTTCTGCTTCCATTCAATGTTATTTCTGTGGCCTAACTTCTGTAAACTCCGAGCCACAAATTCTTTCCCATTTTCAGTAGAGCTTCTGTCACTAGACTGGCTTCTTTGCTGACCACTTGGAGGGTTGATGCTGATAAATCTTGCTATTACCATAAGATAGATGCATAATAATAGATTTTGTTGGGAAATTAATTGTAATTGTTAATAAGAAGCTCTGAAGCATGACTGGATTCAAAGATACAGTGAGTAATATTATCGATGCAGGTAATCTAATGCACATTAAAATCATGCACCTTTTTATTCTATAGCACTCACGCCCAGAGAAAAGACCAGCTTTCTCCTGTCTTAGGATTGATACAAAGAACAGTTGGTTCTTCTGCTTCTCAGCCCACATTCTTGGTATCTGCACCTTCCTTGCACTTGAAATATGTGATATAATATGATGATAAAGCAGCAGTGAAGAAAATAACCATGCTTCCAAGTAGCTAAACTTAACCTTTTTCTAAGGTTTTGGTTTACATAAAAACAGGGCATAGATTTGCATAATTGCTGCATATGGACATATGAGAAAGAATTTAAAATTAAACATATTTCAACATGCTGATGAAGACTATGATCAGGGGTTCTTGCTCAATTTATTGTCCCCGACCTTAATGGAGGGGTGGGCATACTAGAAAAATTGTGAGCACAATATGAAGCCTCTCACAACTTGGATTGTGCAGAGTGTGATTACAGTATGTGTGTGTGTGTGTGTGTGTGTGTGTGTGTGTGGTGTGTATTTGTATGTATGTATGTTCACAAGACCATTGTTGACTCTCCAGACTAATCTGATTTCATGCCCAAGCCTGTTATGAATTGTTTCAATTATTTTTTAAAAATTAAGAATATTTAAGGCATATAGCTCAAGGCTGGCAAACGAGGACTGAAAATCTCTCTCTCTCTCTCTCTCTCTCTCTCTCTCTCTCACACACACACACACACACACACACACACACACACACACCTATTTCCTTATCTATCTACTATATCATCTATTTATCTCTGCTTATCTCTATATCTATCTAGCTATCTACGGTATCTAGTTATCTATCATCTCTATCATATATTTATATCTATATCTGACTACTAGATGGCAGCAAAGTGTCTGGTGTATCTCTGCTGGGATCTATGGATCAATTGGTTTTTTGCAGCTCACATTCCCTTAGCTTTTATACAGACTGAATCACAAGCTAACCAGTTACTCTATAGTTTAGCATGTCTTGCATTTATTTGTTTGTTTGATTGATTGATTGATTTCTGAACCACCCATCTCCCTCAAAGAGGGACTCTAGGAGGTATATAACAAAGTATTAAAATATATTTAAAAAGTATATAAATGTTAACAAATTTAGAGAGAGGCAAAGATAATAAAACTCTATTAAAATTGATTAAAAAGATGAAGGGAGGCTCTCAGGGCACTAGCGAGCCCCAAAGCTGCATGCTTCTCTGGGCTCCCCACCCAAGGATGCAGAGCCATGTTTTAACTCCTTTTTGGAAGGCCAGGGGAGTGGAGGCCTGTCTTACCTCTGTGGTCAGAAGATCCATAGGACGGGCACAATAGCAGAGAAGGTTCTCTTCCTGGACCCTGCCAGTTCTTTAGCTGCCAGACTCTGCAACATACCTTCCCTGCCTGATTGAATGGGATGAAGATGGGACCATAGTTAGCCTGGCCTCATGCCATGTAGGGCTTTACAGATCGTAACCAACACTTTGAATTGGACCCAAAAGCAAACTGGCATCCAATGCAGTTCACGGAGCAAAGGTGTTACATGTGCCTGCCTTTCTTTAGGCACCCAGAATTGCTCATGCGGATGTACTCTGTATCAGTGGAAGCTTCCAGATACTTTTCAAGGGTAGTCCCATGTTGCAATACTCCATGTGGGAAATGACCAGGGCATGAGTGATCGAATGGAGAAACGCCTTATCCAGGAGAGGGCATAATTGTTGCACAACATGAAGTTGAGCAAAGGCCCACCTACCCATGCTGCTGCCTGCTCTTTGAGCAAAAGCTGTGAGTCCAGAACCCCCAGGTTACACCTCTGATCTGTCTGGTGTAGTGGAATCCCATTCAAGACCAAAAATGGATACAGAGGGGCCCTCCCACAGCCACTCCATCTTACCAGTATTCAGTGGAAGTCTATTGTTCCCCATCCAGGCCCCACGAAAAAACATCCATAGTTTATGGATGAATGTGCAATGTAAAGCTATAAAGTTCTATTAAATAATTATGATTTAGTAACCATGGGAAAGTGTATCATGTGAATCCATCACAAGGTAAGAAACTAGTGAAGGTGGGATTTGAAACTACAATATATCTAATGAAGTCTGAAAGCTGGTGGAAAACTGTCTGTACATTTGGATTTTACATTTTGTTGTTTTAACCAGTCGTGTCCAACTCTTGGCGACTTTATAGACAAGTGCTTATACTTGCTTATAAATTTACATGCAAACTAATTATTCCTTGGTCTCTTGGAAAACAGGAGCAATAAAATCTTGGTCATACAACTTTCCATTCCAAGACATGCAGATTGCATGAGCTTCATGTCACTCTGGACATGCTGATGCAAATAACATTTTTAGGCATTTGCTAAGCAAAAATGGATTCTGCCTATAGCAGGAGAGCCACACAGTTAGCTTGTCGTAGGCAGGTAACTTGTTTTCCTGCAACTTTTGAAAAGCTACAGTAAAAAAAAAAATGATTTAAACATGATCTTTGCGCAAGAGAGAGAGAGAGAGAGAGAGAGAGAGAGAGAGAGAGAGAGAGAGAGGAGCTACGGAAGGCTGTGATTGGCTAGGCTGCCTGAGATGAATTTGGCTGTTACTACCTGTTCACAGGGTTTTCATTGGTTGTTGGGAGAGCATTTGCTCATCTACTGGACAGGCAGAATCAAAGGCATTTCATGCCGTTCTTTTCCTCCACCCCATTGCAAGAGAACAGGGTGTTGCCAGCTTTGGAACAGGCGGAAGCAGTTGCCTGGCAACCAGAAATGCAGCTTTTGTTCCTCTTGCAGTCTCACCACATTTTGCAGCACTTGACCCATGCTGTGATTGCGTTTGCAGAACAAGCCAGGCTAGACTGAGCAAAGGGTTTCTCGTAAGGGCTTGAATGCATTGCCTGAGTTTATTGTATGTACCACTGGTCTGGGCAAATCACATTGGGTGAATTTTGCCTGATCTGGTTTCCAGTTAAGTCTACTGTGTAGATCCAACCTGTGTGAGTAGAAAAGTATGCTGTGTGTTGGACAGCTATATAAATTTCTTTAATAAATAAATAAACATAATTTTGTGCAGTGCATATTTGTTCCTACATTTAATGTTTATCTGTGTGCTAATATTTTATGGTTTAATAAGGCTTAGGCTATCATCTCTCAAATAGACAACTTCCAGATGTGCTGGGATTGTAATTCTGGGGACTAACATCTGGAAAAGGTCTGGTTAGGGTTATGATCTAAAACTTGATAAACATTCAGACGGAATCTGGTCTGGCCTCTTAGGGTGTCAGACCAGGTAATGCTTTTGTACAGATAATCCTTGACTTGCAACAGTTCCTTTAGTAACTATTCAAAGTAACAACTTCCCTGAAACAAGTGACTTTTGACCATTTTTCACACTTACCATTACAGCATCCCCATGGTCATGTGATCAAAATTCAGATGCTTGGCAACTGACTCATATTTATGACAGTTGCAGTGTCACAGGATCATGTGATCATCTTTTGCAATCTTCTGACAAGCAAAGTCAATGGGGAAGCCAGATTCACTTAATAACCATGTTATTAATTTAATAAATGCAGTGATTCACTTAACAATTATGGCAAGAAAGGTCATGTTGAAAGAAAAATCCAGTCCAAGCCGGGAATAAACAAAATGGAGACTGCTTTAGAAAGAAGATTCTTGTTTATTGAAGAGCAGAGCCACAACAGCATGTAGCTTTGGGGCAGATGAACACATGGAGCTGGGAGTGGTGGGTTTTTATACCTTCTTAGGCTTCTGTGTTTGGAGTTGTTCCTGTTCCTGTGGCATGAACTTTGACCTGAGTTTTTGAGCGTGTTCTTTTGGTATTCTGATCATGGTGGATTAATCCTATGATGTCCTAAAGGTCATGTCCTGCTTCTCTGAGGCTATGGCAGATGACTATCCTGTGTTGGATTTTTGGGTGAGAGGTTACTGGTTCTAATGCTATCACTTTGATATTGTTAGCTATCAAATCTTGTCCCAAGGGATTTTGAAAGATCTTGTCTTTAATGGGTTTCTGCAGGTAGTATTTGCTCATGAATGGGGCCTCAGTCTTCCTGAATGGGATTATCAAATCTACATTTTTACAGACCTGGCCTGCTGAGTTTTTGGCTGGGGGAGAGGGAGAGGTTTCTGCCTTTTAAGTTTTTTTTCCATTATTCCATTGGGGAAATATAATATTCTGCTTTTTAAATATTCCCCAAGACATTTCCTTCTCTGAGGCGGGGGAGTGACTTCCCACAGTCATAAAATGGGGCAAAAGTCACTTAACAAATGTCTCAGCAAGAGAAATTTTGGGCTTAGCTGTGGTCATAACTTGAGAACTACCAGTACACACTTTTCTAAAGCTATATCACACTGAACTTTTCAGGCAATGTATTCATAGAGATTCATGGAGATATGCCACAATTTGTGACTGTGCACAGGTTTATTTACTGTGCACATTATTTATCATTATATTTATATGCTGAAACATTTGAAGCAGTTTACAGTAAAATAATCAATGAAATATTTTTTTTTAAAAAAATGACATTATAACCACATATTTTCCACATAACTGGATAAACTGATGCAAACCTGATATAGCTTTCATTCTAGGAGAACACGAGCAAAGAGCAATGAAGAGAAAGAATACTACAAGCAAACAATGCTACAAACTAGTTCCCCACATGAACACAAACACTGCTACATACTATATTTTGAGTTGTGTTGCCTTAAACTTTCATGGAATGGAAGATTGTTTGAACAGCACAGTGTTTATCAACCTCTAAGGTGTGTGGATCTCAACTCCAGAATTCCTCCATCAGCACTGAAATTGAAAAACATTGCTATGGTAAACTGCCAGGGTAAGACAAAACTTAAATTGTCCACCTTGACTCAACTTGTATTATGAGGTTCCTGTTAAGAAAGAAAATGGAGACCAATCAAATGAGAACTCTCTATGCCACTACCAATAGTCAGCAGGAAAATGCAGCATTCAGTTGTAGATTTTTTTGCATGATAATCTGGCTTCACATCTGTCTAACAGCAGCTGTGTGCAGCCCTACAACAGGGAAAACTTTTCAGATGATGTTGTTTTGGTGGTATTCACTGAACTATTGTTCTTTCCATGCCAAAATATTTGGACTTACTTCTGAAAACCTTCAGCTGTTGCAAAGGGTTATTAACAGAATCCCAGATCTGGACTGTAAAACTCCAATTGACCCCTTTAGTATTTATTCTGGAAAGAAGGAATCACATGCATTAATTTGACTTTGAGACAGTGTTAATATTTTCAGACAGCCCTGTTCTTTTGAACTAGATATCTATTACCTGGAAATTGTTCTGGACAACAGAAATGGATTCTCCTTATCCCTAAGAGACTTTCCTTTAGAAAAAAAAAATTATGGACTCAATTACTTAGTGATTGAAGACCTTTTGTTATTCATTCCCTATGTCATTTAGCTGCTTTGACTACCTTCTGTCTCCTTTGGGAGACTCATGACTGTGCTTACCCACATACCTACTCGTTTATCTGAAGATAAACTGGACTATCCAGTTCTGATATAGTCAGTGTAGTATTGAATAAAACAAAGGAGGCCTGATTTTGTGAAGATGTGGTAGCTTGCTCTTTCAGGAGTGGCGTGGTGGCCTAGTGATGAAGATGCTCATCTCCCACTCGGAAGGTTGAGAATTCAGTCCTAGGTAGCGGCAGATGTTTCTCTCTTAGTTGTTTTACACAAAGAAAAAATATCTGCTGCCAACTCCACGTGGCGTCAGGAAGGGCATCCAGGCAGTAAATGCTCAGCTCCATCCAGTCGCTCCAAATAAAGGGATTACAGGGTTATAAAATGGGAGGGTTTTTTTAAATGGTAGCTTGCTTTTTCACACTCCAATCTACTCTGCTGGTTTGTTGTAGGGAAAAAGTAGAGGAGGGATGTCATAGTTTATATAATGAAACCAATATTCTAGTTTGTATAACATGAATAATAAGCTAGCTACATGGGCTCGATTTACACAAAACAGTGAACTAAAAAATGTTTCGTTATGGTTCAGTTCAATTCAGGTTAGCATGATAGCCTAGCCACTGTTCTTTATCTCTGATTTTGTTTTGACTTTTCTTTGGACAAGATCTACCTGTGTCTTAAGAAGAACAGCCGTATTAATTAATATGAAGGAACTCTGAGTTTTCCACAGTGTGAGTTAGGCTGTAGCATCAGTTCTTGGCACATATCAAGCTGAATGTAAACCAATTACAGCCAACACAAACCAAATCAATTACAAACAAATTGTACTCAGACTTCCATGTCTTTGGTGCCTTTCAAATATGTGAAGATGGATTCCACAGAATTCCTTGGCCAGTGTCAACACTGATATGAATTGTAGAGTTGAAATCCAAAAGTCTAGAAGATAACCAGGTTGAGAAACACTCTTGTCCTCTGGTGATGGTCATTTTTCGTAATTTTAAGATGGTATTAGGATTTATCAAACTCTGGGTGAGACACCATATCATTGGTCAATGATGTTAAGAGCCTGATCTAGCAGGTAAATTTATAAAGAGATGTGGGCAAATCAGTTTAAGTTTCATCCATTTCACTTTCACATTCCATCTCACTGTTTACTTCCACTATTGCTCCTTTTCAAGGAAAAGCACTATTTCTCATCGGCTGATACACAGTTCAAAGCAAACAGAAAACAAGGTTCTTTTTAAAAGCCATCCTTTAAAAAAAAAATCTTTGAAAAAATCTGTCTTTTTTTCTTAGCATTTACACCATTATAATTGCCAAATTTCTTTCTGAGCTTAAAAACTCTTGTAAAAACATATTGCATTTTAAATTCTACTTCAGACTTTCCTCTAGTATAATTTAAAATATTGATTATTGTTTTAATACGCATGGATATGCACATAAATATATTCATATTTGTATTGCTGAATTTTTATTTGTGTTCTGGTAATGGATGCTGTTGTTTTGTTTTTGACTAAGTCAATGCTTATATAAGTCCTGAATTCATTTTAAGCATAAACTTGTTCACACATATCACTCATCGGCTGAATGAGTTTCTCTCATATATTTTTATACACATTTTCTCCTGAAAAAATACACACATTAAAATGCATTATAATGACAAGAACAGCATGAAAATAGTTTAGAAGTGTGAAAACCAGTGAATAACAAATTTCTGAAGAACATATTAATCTTGGAAGTTGGCATATCTGCCCTTTCATATTGGAATGAACAGAGACAACATTCTGAAGTAACTTTGATATCAAAAGGAGGAAGAATCTCTGTTCTGCTTTCACACTAACAAAAGAAAGAAGCCACAAAGTACAAAATGAAGTACTTTCTTGAGGGCACTTTTTCCATGCAGTGAAACAGGCTTTGCCTGATCATTTTACTGTCTGAACTGCAAAACAAAATCTTCCCCATAAGCCTTATAAACTATTCTCATATAGTTAAATCTTACTTCAACACTAAGGAACTATCTCAGAGTTACAAGGAAAGTTGTATTGTATAGCCAAAATCGCTCGCTTTCTGCCATGTGACATCAACTTCCTGAAGTAGCCATCACACTCTGCTTAATCTCAGGGCTGGCCGTGGAAATTATAATAGTTAAGAACATTATCTGGGAATTAAAGTAAGAAAAACATCTTATGAAACCCTATGAGGGAGTTCATGCCACACAACAAGCAAAAGATACGATGAGACCATTTAATATTTAGTGGGTATCACAATGCCAAAAATTCACTTTGATCTATCTGTAATTCCTTTTATTTTTCTACAGCTGCCTGTGTGCAAAAGAATTTTTAAAAGATTCCTTGTCTTGCTGGTAACTGATTGATTACTTTTTCTGCTGAAATAGATATTGTTTTGTTTTGTTGTATACTTAAACTTTCCTCAGATCCATTAAAAGATGATGCATGCCAGCTAATATAAATTCATGCATTTGACAATTGATATTTCTGTTGCTGATTTGTACATTTTTGTTTCAGCCCAAATGCTGATTTCTTTTCCCCCTGCCCAAGAAACTCTACATTCTAACAGGATTTAAGCTGGCACTTTTGTCATTAAATGCTTAACTGCTGGCAAATATTTGATCTGGTGGAAGATGCTAGCAATGATGGAGCTTTGTGTAGTAGGCTATAATGTCCAACCTTGGCAACTTTAAGACCTGTGAACTTCAGCTCCCAGAATCCCTCAAGCCAACATGGCTGGCTGGGAAATTCTGGGAATTGAAGTCCACAGGTATTAAAGATGCCAACATTGGACATCCCTGCTATAATGACTCTGGTACATTATTAAATACTCTGGAGGAAACACCTGAACTGAAATGAGTCCGAAGAGTGATGATAGAGATGCTTTTTAAAGGAAACTTATGAAATGATACAGAATCCTAGGCAGTCAACATTACAGGAAGGAAGGAAGAAGGGAAGGAGGGAAGGAAGGAAGGAAGGAAGGAAGGAAGGAAGGAAGGAAGGAAGGAAGGAAGGAAGGAAGGAGGGAATTTTCTTCATCATGTTTTGTCTAAAGCTTTAATTTAATGTCAGTGAGACAATATCCAACTAGATCCCTAACCGTATGAACTCGGGAGCATCCACACTTGCATACCTTGCACATTTCTGAGCCTGTTATGCTACTGTGTAATTCGGCTCCCTTTATGATTGACATTCCTATTTTTAGTAAAGAAAGGGACAGGAAACTAAGGGTTGTCAAATCCTTTCTTGTTCCCAAATCAATTCAGTGATTGCTGATACTTGTTGTTGGCTGGGACATCCAGGGCACTGAAGAGTAGAAAGATAGAGGAATCTACCAGTTTTATTTCATAGACCTTGCAGATACATATTCTAGCAGTGAATTGGCACTAGATTGCCTGCAGATTATGATAAAAAATGTCAAGACGCTGATGATGTGTATGCCGCAGATCAAATGTGACTGTCAGATTGTGACTTCTATCGTTTGTGAGCCCCATTGAAGTTGTCATAAAAAAATGGCCCAATTATAACGGCACACAAGGTACTGTGCTGGTGATTTGCAATAAAGGATGCCTATCTTGAATGCAACACCTTTTTCATTCTCAGTCTTCCCCTGCCCTCCCCCGATAGAATGGGAATTATAATGGCTTAAATGTTGGCATTATTAGAGGGAATAAAAGATAATCAAGAGCTGCTAGCATGCCAGTGGGATAGGATGAACTATAAAGAAATAATCAAACACAAGGGTTAAAACACACAACATGGTTTCCTTTTATTTAATTGTTTAATCAGTTTACATTCCACAACTGACAGTTTACTTTTTCATTTTTTTCATAAACAAATTGCTTAATTACCAGACAATATTGTAAATCAATGGAGTTACAGAATGTCCTGTGAATTTGAAAAGAAAAACAAAAAAAGCCAGATGCAGCCAGTTTTGTTTACTTTTCCACCCACCTAACCCTCATCAAACCCTGTAATACTCAGCATTCTTTTCCATTTTTTTTCCTTTTCTCTTTCCAGGAAAAATCTTGAAATACTGTATGTCTTCCCCAAATCCAAATGTCCTATTACATTCCTGGAATCCTCTCTATTGCTCTAATAAACAAAAAGCTCCCAGATGGATCTTTGTGGGACGAAGAACTGAAAGCCAAACAAGGGCTTTGCTGCATACAACTATCATTGTTATACCCAATAATGTGAAGAAGTTGATGCACTAAGATGGAGCTTTAGCTGTAAAAAGATCAAGCAACACAGTTATCCACATCATATCAGAAGAAGAATCAAACATACTAATTCATGTTATTTTTTATTTTATTTTTTTAGCACCAAAAGCCATTTTGGCTACTTGCATTTCATGAAGCCAGAAAAGATGCATTACAGTCTAACCAACAGGGTTTACTCAAGGAAATTACTCTGATCTCTGCTATGAATGCTGAAGTTAAAGGCAAACTAGGAAAGAATTGAATAACAGACCTGACTTGGAGAAAGGAGTGGGAGTGGGTGGGAGGGATGGAGGGATGGCCAACACTGTCTTGAGGTTTGCTATGCATAATTTATTCCTTTATTAGCTCAGAGTTTCATTCAGTGATGCATTTAAGAAACACAACTGAAAAAGAATGTTTGTTGTCAATTAAAGTTAACAGAGTTTACTGACCATATAAACATTCCAGGAGGTTGGCAACCAGCAATGCTCAGATCCATAACAAAACAAAGTTTTATCTTGGTGGAACCTTCTATATAACTGGTGGTCTTTACTTATCTTTGTAAGTTGCAAAGTGTTTAGCATTTATAAAAGAAATTACCACACTTGGAAGTGATTTGTGAATGTGCATCACCTATCTTTTAAATATTTTGGCTTTTTCCAAACATGAATAATCAGTGGTAACCGTGAAGTCACCACTGAACTGATGGGATTCAGATTTATCAACATTTTAGACCATGAAATCATTGTCAGAATCTTGCAGTTCCATTTTGAATGTGCTGAATCAAGATAGTGTTTCTGATGAGCTCAACACATACAGTACCTATTGAATAGTCCCAATAATGTGAAAATGTCCTAAATATTAGATTAGCTTCCCCCAGTTTTGTGTTTCTAGCCATGATGGATATTAATTTCCACAAGTAACAGCCTTTGGCTGGGTAATATGGGAGAGGCCCAAATTATATGAAAGGGTTAACTTCCTGACAACTCTTGGAAATGCAAAGTACCATCTCAGTTCTCAAAATATCAAATATGACTATCCTGTGATATGATTTATGCCTTTTGCAGTCACTGAGGCTGCAGATATACTGGGACTTTGAATATTATCTTGCAACCAAGGGTCAACTATTCTTTATGAGAAGCAAACTGAGGGGAAGTTTAAGATGAAACATTGACATTTCTTCATCTGAGGTTTGACACACTGCTCTTACTGATCTATTTTAAAGTGGTAAATTCACATATGTGCATGTGTGCATGTACATGTATGTGGGGGTGCACATGAGAGACAGAATAATTGTGTAGAAATTTGTTACCAAAAGGTTGTTGTCTGATTTGGAGATTTTTATATGCAGAACACCAATGATTTTCTGCAAAAGTATTCATGTATGCATTCTAAAAATATCCAAGAATAGTTTGACCATATAACTTGCAAACTTTCTCTTAAAGTTTATATAATAGCAATCACAGTCTTATTCATTCACATCTACATTGCAAGGAGTCCAAGAACAGGTTCACTGTGTACTGTGCTATTTGGGTCAGTTCAGCCATAGATACTCAAGCATTTTTCCAAAAAGTGAGAATTTTTTAGAGATAAGTCTGCATCTCACATCAACTTATTTAGAAACAGGATGAGTGGGAGTATGTCTAAGACTGAAAAAATGGATATAAGATCTGAGAGCAAGAGGGAGATCTTTAGAGAATAGAATGGATCAATTGACAATCCACTCTACTCAAAATTAGTGCATCTTATGTTCTGAGGTATGAAGAAAATCTAGTCTGTAAATTATATTGTTCCATTTCTCATAAGGTGAATCCTAGATGCCAATAAATGAGGATATTTTAACTTTCTTGTTTCTTCTGTAACAAGCTTCTTCAACCATGCCATCTTATCTATAACTCATTTTCAAGCACATTTTCAAACTAATTCCTTCTTTTCCTTTGATTATATATGGATATTCTTTTTGAATTCTGAAAGGTTAGATAGTTGTCTCTGATTTTTGACATATTTTGTGACAGGGCAGTTCATAAACTTTACACGCTTTTAATGTTCTTCAAATTAGAAGTTGAAGGTCACCATATTTCAATAATGATGCCTCAAATTACCATTAAAAAAAAACACCCGTGAATTAATCCTCAAAACCCCAGTTCTATTTGTTACGCTTCCACAATATAAAACATTAAGGGCACATTTCTATTTTTACACAGAATTAAGGCAACTGAATTCAGTAATACTGACTTCCAGTTAAATATGCATAATTAGGATAATTAACACATCATTAACTCACAGGAGAGTTAATGTGAATTGTAGTCCCACTTTAAAATTTGAAAACTAGCTGGATGACTTGGGCCAATCATTCTCTCTCAATCCAACTCAACTTATAAAGTTACTGTTGTGGGCATACTAAGAGAAGGAAGGAGTATTATGTATATTCCTTCCTTGAATTACCTATAAAGTAATAAAGGCAGGTGAAATAAATAAATAAATTGCTTTCATGGACTGTTTTGTCTGACAGATTTGGATTCCCCACAGTTTTTGGCACTGTCAAAACCTTTGCAATAGTTGCTTATGTTAGTTCAGACATATCATAAGTAGCTGATGCTATTTTGGGCCCCTTG
Source organism: Crotalus tigris (assembly GCF_016545835.1). NCBI lineage: Eukaryota > Metazoa > Chordata > Lepidosauria > Squamata > Viperidae > Crotalus > Crotalus tigris. Next base: position 75,242 of record NW_024097178.1, on the reverse strand, counting down.
GGCTATCATTGTCCTTATTTGTAGATGTTCTTTAACTTTTGAAAATTGTTTGCCATTCTACAAACAAGACAATGTGTTGACCTTGAACTTCTTTACTTGGAGCGTGCCCCACTGAATCAAAAGTGACTTAGTTTAGTTGACAGATAAGACAGTGCTGCCTGTATTATTTTTAAAGAACAGAATCTTGCTGGGTTATTATAGGGAAATAAGTGACCCAGTTAAGAAGCCAAATTTGATCCAACGAGGAAATGAATTCTACAGGGGCACATCTCATATTTTTGTTACAAAATATGTAATGAAATTTTTGAGTTGTAGGAAATAAATGGGAAAAAAATATTTTCAACTGAAGTATTGGAAGTTACTTTGATGTGAAGTATTCCTTCAAAGAATCTGTAAAAAAAATATTGAAAATTGTTCACTTAGAAAAGGCAAGTGGACAACATCCTATATACAAAGTGTGAGTGTCCAAACTCACATATCTAATGACTGAATTGTACTCCATCTGATATATTTTTGGGAAATGATAATGGTTACAGTATGTGCAGAATGAACATAAAATCAAGGAAAGGCTACTTGAATTGCATAGTAGTTTAAAGGAGAACTGGATGCAACTCAGGACCCATCTATGCTCCATTAAGTATAATTTAATCATGGTGCATAGGATAAGTTGCAAATTCAGCAACAGCAACAACTATGGCAAATTAGGCTGCTGAAATGTGTGTGTTGCACCATTTTAAAAAATGATCCTGCTTGTAAAAACCAACATATCTAGGGGAAAAACTCTGGTTTTACACATGCGTTACTAACTAGACTCCAAATCAGAGTAGTTCAGAAGAAATTTCAGTTCTGCCAAAACTATAAACTCAGCTTTAGATCAGTTAGTGCAACTTGGAGAGACACCTCACATTATGGTTCCTTCAGTATTTTAATTTAAAATTAAAATTGGTCATTTAATCTTATGACATTTCCCTAACAGAATAATATAGAAATCACAGAAAGAAATGACAGGAAAAATAAGGGCAGATTAAGTATGGTGTTTCTAAGATTCTCCCCACGAGACAACCATATGGTTTCAACTTACTTATATTAACGGAGCTGGGACTTACTCAAGAAGTGTGATTACTGGAGACAAAGGACTAGATCAGCAGTTGACTTATCCTTCAATAGTAGTGACAGAACCATCTCACATTAAATTAGCAATCAAGTTCAGATGACACAGAGCAAAGTGCAAAAAACTCTGTTCTGCAACAAAGGACTGCCATTTCTTTCCTCCTTACCACCCAAATTTGTTTCCTGAGATAAGGTTAATAGCAAGGGCAGACTAGCTGCTATGCTGCAAGATGACAGAATTGGAGGACTAGAAGCCATGCCCTTTCTGGAATGTGAGCATTTGGTTTTCAGTTAGTAATTAAATTGGTTGTTATTATTAACTAAAAATCACAGCAGTGGCCTTCTTTGAAAGGAGAGAAACATAAACCATGTTGTAAAATTTTTCATTTGTTGCTGCTTCAGCAGCACTATAAGGCCACTTGCTGAGGAGATAAACAAGGACAAAACTCTTTTGGCAAATGTGCATCTTGACCAAGGACAATGAAGCTGATGACAGATACTCAAGAGCAGCGGTTCTCAACCTGTGGGTCGCGACCCCGTTTAGGGTCGAACAACCATTTCACAAACAAACAACGCAGTCTGCCATTTTCCCCCCCTTTTCCTTAGCTGTGCTACTCCCTTTTATTCTATTGGCTTTTGAAAGCCAATAGAATAGACTCTCTTGAATAGAGTCTAATTCTATTGGCTTTCAAAAGCCAATAGGAATTGTCCAGGATGTCTCTGCCCTGCTGAGCCTGCTAAAAGTCCCATTCTGCAAACGGTGCTGCAAGTTGTCTGCAGTGAAGGCGAGCTGTCTGGAAGTTTCCACCCCTCCCTGCTGAACAACTACTAAAAATGTAAGTAAAAGAGGGCCAGGGGTGGAAGGTGGGAGGCCGGCAGGCGCAGGGAGGGTTGCTGGCGTGCGTGGGGCCTGGCGGGTGCCTTACCTCCCTTGGGCTGGGCCAGCTGGTGCCCAGCTGGTGGTCGCCCTGCGCTGTCGCTGCCCCTTGCCAGCTAAGCCTCAGCCGGCGCACGGGGCAGCACCACGCATGCGTGGCGCTCCCAGGAAGGGAAAGTCCTTGATTTACGACCGGTTGGGTAATCCTTGACTTACGACTGGTTGGGTAGTCCTCGACTTATGACCGGTTGGGGGTCACGGCATTAAAAAGGTTGAGAACTACTGCTCAAGAGCAAAAGATACTTGGAATTGCTGCTAGGAGACTTGTAGGGAAAGAAGGTGTTGGAAAGAACCACTTCAACCTCTCTTTCTGACTTTCTCCCCATTAACTTTTATAACATTGACTTTATTATGACACACAGACCTTACAAGGCTTTCAGAGACAAGGTTTTTTTTTTTCCTGTTGACAGCAATACATGCAAACAGTTTGCTTAGAACCAGTGACTTTGACAGTAAGAGGAACAACAATGGAGGCGCCAATATTCCTGATCCTCTTGTTTCACTGACAAAGAGGAAGAATCAGTGAGACAGTTTTAGGATGCTTCATCTGTTGAATTCATTTCAAGACTGGACCCCTTCCCCTCCCCTTCCCTCCCCTGCCCTCCAATTCACAATTTTAAGTTTGTACATATTTTTACAGGCATTTGAATTAAAAAACACAGTCACATCTGGAAAGTACTGATATGAAAATGAAACTTATAGAACAAGCTTTTTTTTCTATTTATATAAAGCATTTCATGAGAGAATGAAAGAAAGGAGACAGAGATAGAGGTATTAAAATTAAAAAAAAAAAGTAGAGAGGAAAGACTTGGAAATGGCGCCCGTGATCCATAGGGCCTCCAAAATTTGGATAACTGCAAGGGAAAACTTTTAGGACTTACACATTGTCTTTTGATGGATCTAACTCCTGCAAGAGAGAGGAAATACGATTTTTCCTAATGTACTTCACAGATATGCATTCCCTTCCTGCAACACAATTGTAGTCGAGAGCCGCTGCAATCTTGTAGAACTTAAAGAACAGGGATTTCAGCTGGAATGCCTCGAGAGGAGATGGACTGCCAACTGAAATGTTATTTGGAAATTCTGGGAGTCCCAGCACATTTGGAGGGATAAAAAAAATGAATGGTTGAGCTAGGTATTCAGGGGCAACAATATTGATGAGAATAGAGTTTTAAAATTATAAACTGTTGATACAAGAGCCTATAATCTTTTTTGACAATTGATCTCATTTGTAATTTTAACAGCATGCTTTGGGAACTTTCTCGGTATGACTACTATGGTGGGCACAGTTAATCACAAAACTCTGATTTACTACCATTAATTCTGACTTCCCAGGAATTTTTGTATAATAGCTTAGCTTAATTTTTCCTTTCATCTGGATGGGTAGGCTCATTTCCAAACACTGAGTTGCAGACTCTTAGCATTTTTATTTTCTATGGAATGGCTTTGGGATCAATGTCAGACGCAGAGGCATTGTTGGGAATACAGATTATATTTGAAAATGGTAGTTCCTTTATAGAATGCTATCTATCCTATTTTTGGTAAAAAAAAAAAAAGATTACTAGTAAACTAAAACTATGAAGAGTGCGGGTTCATGGTACCAAGGAAAATGTCAGTGAGACATTTGTGGCCCCAAGGCCTTTAGGAAATTTACCCATGATCTCTAAGAGAAACTGTTATCCACCCATAACCACACAAGATTAACTGATCTGTGAAGTGGTAAAAACCTTTATTCAGTTAGAAGCAGATCACAAAATCTTTGCATGATCAATGTGACTAAAATATTGAGTGATTTACCAAACGACTGTAACCTCCATGAACCTCTAATAATCTGTAATGGTTAACAGCGAAGAGATGATTTTCATCCCATTAGTACCAGCCCTAAACAGAACATAAAGAGCCAATTGTCTTTGGAAGCAGATGTTAGGGATTGCTGACTGTGCAACAATAACAATTTCTCAGTGATCACTTTCTCTTGAATGATAGAACTATGCACTCTATATTAATCTGCTATTCTCAGAAATAGAGTGGATGTTGGTTCATTGCCCATGTAAAGTTCAGGTATTATTCCGACCGATTTTTCTATATAGAACGAAGTAAAAGTGCCACCTTGCCCTGCTTTTGGTAACAAAATATTTTGGGACAGCCATCAACCTCATCCTACCTGATCAAGGTTAAATCAATTCATCTACAAAATGACTAATATATACTCTATGGTAAGTTACCACTATAGTAAGTTACCACTATGGTAAACAATTGGAGATATTCATCAGCAGTTCAAAGTAAGGTCTAACTGCGCTATGAAATAAGGCCATATAGAATAGGAATCTCACACAGACATCTCAACACTCTCACTAAACTACAGTTCCCAAATGGCTTTGGGAGAAGCAATAACAAATGGGCATAAATCTGATTAAAATTTTGTAGCATAGATTCAGATTTACTATGAGACCCTTCAAATGAACCTGTAGTGTATTACAGTATGGAATGTACTATACATCCCAAAGATTTCAGGTTCATGTTACAGTGTTAGTTTCTTCACCCCCTTGTTCCTTCACCCCCAAGTTATGACTAAGATAAAGGAGGGAGGCCATTTTGATTTCATTGCAAAGTATTTTCCCAAAGAAACCAAGGGAAGTCATAGATTCATCATTAAACACATTCAGTCAAACAGTAATATTCTATAAGATCATCTGAACACTTTGAAATTCTTCAAAAATTACATATATACATCTACATACAAGTATGCACATATACAAGTACACCGGTGACTTTCATTTATCTTCATGGTGACATGTCAATTAAAATATATTTTCATCAGAGTTGCCTTTAGCAGGGTATCAGACTAGGTACAGACCAAATGCAGCATTTAATAGAAGCATATGCTGGGCTACTCATATGTTCATACAGTGTAGGAAACAATTATGCAAACACAAAGCAGAAGGCCTTAAACCTAGAGCCCCTGCTTAGGAAAAATGTAAGGAGGAGAAGGTGAAAGAGGACAGGTCTGTGACTTCTTAAGATCAGAAGTGACAACTTTGCTTTTTTTTTTTTTTTTTAAAAAAAAACTATTTTACTTCTTTCTTTTCTTTGTTGAGGTTCATATTTCATGGTAGCATCGTCAACAATACCTTTGCCAGGTTTTTCCACCTCTAAGCTAAGTTTTTATATTAGCTGCCTGAAAATCTTAAGTTCAATGTGTTTCACAGGTTGAACCAAAGCAGCCACAGATAAGCACAACTGAATTCATGGGACTGTATTTTCACTGATTTTAATATTGAATGTTAGACTATGTATTGCAGCTCCTATGAAGCGGAAGTTTTATGCAGTTGCAATGGGAGCTCCTACTTCTTAAATATTCAGCATAATCATAGTGTATATAATTGATATTGCAAACCATATAAAAGATCTCAGAAATCACTCCACCTATTTAATTTTTTTAAACCTAGATTAAGATTTGCATCATTATTATTTTATCAGTTATTAAATGCCAGAGATAGATTATTCTACTGCACTATTATAAGAGTTTACTCAGAGTAGTGGTGATCATCATAATTACTGGAGGTGCCAGCCTTCTGGGAAAGAAATGGTGAAAGCATTAAAAGCAACCAAAGTGGAATGAAGAGTCAGCAAATAGACTGAGTCTTGCTAATTTCTCTCTGGACAAGGAAAGGATATGAGATGACTCAAAACTGCTCCAGATAGTTAGTCCTTATAAGGAATGATCTCTGGCGGGTTTAGAGCTCTGTGAGATGATATAAATGAGCCATCTTATTTATTTAAAGGGACACTGGGTTCACATATTTCTTTTTCCAATCACTTTTGGAAATTGCTTTTTAACTGCTTTTCCACTATTAGGAACCTTTGGACTGATACATTGTGTTGCACTGATGAATTTCCTTCAATCCTCAGTGCAACAAATTTAAATACAAGTTTAAAAACTTAAAAAAATATTTTTTTGAATAAACAGCAAAAAAGCAATTAAAACTTTGATTTGCAAAGTTACAAATGGACTACGGGATTTTAAATGAGTTTCTAGAATTAATGATAAGAATCCTTGTGGTTTCGTGGGTGTTTGTATGTAGGTCTTTGGTTATTTGGGTTTTCTCCCCCGTAAAATTGGAAGTGTCTTGGCGTTTCGACGAAGTCCCATTCATCATCTTCAGGCTGGTGTTTTCAGCTTCATGCTTCGAGGAGCAATGTGTGGTCTTAGCTGTTTCTTCCTTTTAACTGCCAGTGGGGGTATGAACTGATTGGATGGGAGCTTGGCTGTGTTCTGATTGGGTGGAGGTGTGTTCTGATTGATTAGGGGTTTGGCTGTGCTTTGATTGGACGGGGGGTTGGCTGTGCTCTGATTGGATGCGGGGGGTTGGCTGTGCTCTGATTGGATGGGGGAGTGTTCTGTTTGAGTGGGGGCTTTGTTGTGCTCAGGTTAGTCTGAGTTGCAGGGGGGTTTAAGATGGTGGGCTGCCTTGCTATTTTTTGGCTTCGCGTTCGTGGTCGTGCCTCATCTTCATGGTGGGTGTCAGTTCGAAGCACGAAGCTGAAAACACCAGCCTGAAGATGACGAATGGGACTTCGTCAAAACGTCGCCAAGACACTTCCAATTTTACATGGGAGAAAACCCGAATAACCAAAGACCTACATACAAACACCCCCCAAAATCTCAGAAAATATATATATATATATATATGAAATGAATAAAGCGCGTTCACCAGGAGAGTTTAAAGTTAAAATACTTTAATTAAAGTATTTTACTATATTAAAAGGTTGCCAAGCTTTCGTTGGGAAAACTCCCCAACATCTTCAGGGCTGAGAGACCGTTTCTAACAAGGTGATTCAAACGGGTTCCATAGACGTCTGCACGTGGTTCCTAGACTGTGCTAGCATTCCCTGCTGAACAGCTGATAGGTGGGAGGGGGAATCAGAGTAAAGATTTCTTCTGTCGTTCTCTCGAGCACTTTTGTTCACATTTCCGTCGACCTCAGGGGGTATTGTTAAAGTTATGTTCCGCCCGGCTACTGGCTCTCGTGCAGTGGGGGGATTTAGTTTGATGTCATTGTGTATCCTACCATGGAGGCGGGGCTTCATCGGCTGCAATTTAACATCTTTCCTCTGCTGCGTGCTCCCGTATTTATTTTCGCTTGCATGTACAAGCATCAACTGGATGTGGTATTTTTCAATGTTTGAATCATCCTCCTCCATCATGGTGTCCCCCGTGCTCATCTTCCCTCTTAGGTCAATATTCAAGTTAAATCCCCCCCATTTCTGTGAGCAAAAATCTGTTGGTATTTGGGCAGATTCCCCGCTCATGTTACTTTCCCTTTTATCAAGCGAACGGGTCGTCATCACATGTTTTTTCTCCCCTCTCTGTATGGGATATCCACCTTTATTATTATTATGGGTAGTGCTAAATTTAGTGGTTCTATCCTCAAATTTCTTAAGCGCTCCAATGTCATTATTGTTGTTTTCTCCAATTAAAGGGGGTGTGGTTTCCTCTTGATATTGTTGGGGGGTTTCTGGGTAGGCTATATCAGATTGTTTCTGGTAGGGAGGAGGTGTAGCTCCTGGTTTTGAATGTTGTGGATGTTGATTGTAAGGTTTGTGATATAAAGGATGATGGTTTGAGTTCCATTTTCGTAGCGCTTGTTGTGCTGGGTGCAAGTCAATGTGACGATTGATTGAGTTGTTATTCGAGAACCAGGCTTCTTTTAGCAGCCGACCTCCCTTCGTGGCATCACTGGCATCAATTAAAGTATTTTAACTTTAAACTCTCCTGGTGAACGCGCTTTATTCATTTCATTTATAATTATGCCCGGGAGTTGCATTTTCACCATCATTATTGAATTTTATGATCGAGCAGTACTGCTCACAGCCAGAAAATGGGAGAAATTGACAAGATGCATCTCAGCAGCTTACCGCAGAATAGCGTTCCTACACACCTGCGCTCGAGAGGACCTCCCACCCAAGATGTTAAGAAGGAAACCTGTTATTGATACAAATGAATGCATACAAGCCCTCCATCGGTTTCAACGCCAGACGGTTAAAGCCCTTATTAACGACCAGCACAGACGTGTAGAAAATTTAAAAAAATGGGCTCTTGAACTTCAAAGACATTGTAACTTGACTTTATCAGAACACCACTTCCAAGCACTGAGTCATCACATCCAAATGGTAGCTAGAAAAACGAACCAAGAAACAACAGCACACCTCCAACGTAAGATGAATGCCATACGTAAGTCCCAATATAGTAATTTTACCAATAGAGTGGTTTGTAACCTCTCTTCCAAACCTCTGACCAACTCACAACTCACCCTACTGCAACGTGATACTAATCATAACCTTATGGATGCCTACCCTTTAGATTTTATATCTGCACTGGAGCCTGCGATGCATCATATGGGGACAGATGAAGACACCAGAAATTCCATTAGACAACAGATCACAGGGCTACTAACTAACCACAGGTACCATCACACCCTATCTAGAGAAGAAACTGGAGCTCTTACACAACTTAAAAGAGATGATACTATTGTCATACTTCCTGCAGACAAAGGTAGGGTGACTGTTATTATGGATAGAACACTGTATACAGCTAAAGCACTTGAACTCTTGAATGATAAGTTGGCCTATAGAGTAATTAAAAAAGACCCCTCAATAACGCTCAAAAATAAAATCAACAAACTGCTAGACAACTTTAAGCGTTGTAAGAAGATCGGAGATGACACCCTAAAGAGGATACGTCCCTGTGACACGGCCCTTGCCCGTTTTTACGGTCTACCAAAGATCCACAAGGAAGGTACCCCCCTTCGCCCCATTGTATCATTCAGGGGCACCCCCATCTCAGGACTAGCTAAATGGCTTAGTACCCGCATCAACCACCTCGTAGATGGCAGTAACACCATGGTCAGATCTGCAGAAGAATTTTTAACTAGAATTAAGACCCTTAGGGTGGAGGATGATGAGATGATGGTGTCGTTCGACGTCACCTCTCTCTTCACCTCCATTCCCCAGGACTTAGCCATCTCTGTCCTGAAAGAACGTTTGACACCTATGAATGAAAATCATCACCAAGATTCCCTTCAGACGGAAGACCTCGTGAAATTGATAGAAATATGTCTCCAGACTTATTTCACATTCCAAGGTACCATCTATGAACAAATAAAAGGAACCCCGATGGGCTCCCCCATCTCCAGTATTATAGCTGAGGTAGTCCTTCAACAGCTTGAACATAAGGCTATGACTTTATACCAACCCAAATTTTGGGTTCGATACGTGGACGATACATTTGCCATTGTCAAAAGACAACATGTAACTACATTTATGGGAATATTAAATTCCATCTACTCTGACATAAAGTTTACTGTAGAGGAAGAAAGACACAATTCTCTTGCCTTCTTAGATGTTTCCATCCACCGTCAACCAGATGGATACCTACATACGAAGGTATTCCGTAAACCAACCCACACGGATAGAATCCTCCATTACCAGAGTAATCATCCTGTTTCCCATAAAATCAGCTGCATAAAAACGTTATTTAAACGCGTTGACTCCCACTGCAGCACGGATGAATATAAGAAAGAAGAGAGGAGACACCTCTTCCGTACGTGCATATATAACGGTTATCCATTAAAATTTATCAAACGACATTGTACAACTTTCCAGCACCAGACCACCCAACGAAGAAGGGATTCCCCCCTACAAAAAACACGCATCTCCCTCCCATACATAAGTAACATCTCAGAGGCCACAGCCAGACTACTAGCACCCCATGGTATAGAAGTAGCTCACAAACCTAACCAAACCCTACGATCAAAAATTATGCGTCCAAAGGACCCCCTACCTACCATGGAGAAATCTGCTATTGTTTATAAGATCAACTGCAAAAACTGCGAAGGCAACTATGTGGGAGAAACAGCCAAACGCTTGAAAACTCGCCTCCACGAACACAAACTGGCCATAAAACGAGGCGAACCACACTCACAACTTTGGATGCATATGGCACAACAAGGCCATCAGTTTGACTTCAATAACACCCTTATCATAGCCAGTGATGCCACGAAGGGAGGTCGGCTGCTAAAAGAAGCCTGGTTCTCGAATAACAACTCAATCAATCGTCACATTGACTTGCACCCAGCACAACAAGCGCTACGAAAATGGAACTCAAACCATCATCCTTTATATCACAAACCTTACAATCAACATCCACAACATTCTAAACCAGGAGCTACACCTCCTCCCTACCAGAAACAATCTGATATAGACTACCCAGAAACCTCCCAACAATATCAAGGGGAAACCACACCCCCTTTAATTGGAGAAAACAACAATAATGACATTGGAGCGCTTAAGAAATTTGAGGATAGAACCACTAAATTTAGCACTACCCATAATAATAATAAAGGTGGATATCCCATACAGAGAGGGGAGAAAAAACATGTGATGACGACCCGTTCGCTTGATAAAAGGGAAAGTAACATGAGCGGGGAATCTGCCCAAATACCAACAGACTTTTGCTCACAGAAATGGGGGGGATTTAACTTGAATATTGACCTACGAGGGAAGATGAGCATGGGGGACACCATGATGGAGGAGGATGATTCAAACATTGAAAAATACCACATCCAGTTGATGCTTGTACATGCGAGCGAAAATAAATACGGGAGCATGCAGCAGAGGAAAGATGTTAAATTGCAGCCGATGAAGCCCCGCCTCCATGGTAGGATACACAATGACATCAAACTAAATCCCCCCACTGCAACGAGAGCCAATACTGCCGGGAGAGGGCGGAACATAACTTTAACAATACCCCCTGAGGTCGACGGAAATGTGAACAAAAGTGCTCGAGAGAACGACAGAAGAAATCTTTACTCCGATTCCCCCTCCCACCTATCAGCTGTTCAGCAGGGAATGCTAGCACAGTCTAGGAACCACGTGCAGACGTCTATGGAACCCGTTTGAATCACCTTGTTAGAAACGGTCTCTCAGCCCTGAAGATGTTGGGGAGTTTTCCCAACGAAAGCTTGGCAACCTTTTAATATAGTAAAATACTTTAATTAAAGTATTTTAACTTTAAACTCTCCTGGTGAACGCGCTTTATTCATTCATTTATAATTATGCCCGGGAGTCGCATTTTCACCATCATTATTATATATATATATATATATATATATATATATATATATATATATATATTTTTTCTGAGGTTTTCGCGGGTGTTTGTATGTAGGTCTTTGGTTATTCGGGTTTTCTCCCATGTAAAATTGGAAGTGTCTTGGCGACGTTTCGACGAAGTCTCATTCGTCTTCAGGCTGGTACTTTCGGCTTCGTGCTCTTAGAAGCACGAAGCCGAAAGCACCAGCCTGAAGATGACGAATGAGACTTCATCGAAACGTCGCCAAGACACTTCCAATTTTACGTGAGAGAAAACCCGAATAACCACACACACACACACACACACACACACACAAAAGATGAGGTTTTGAAGGCTGGACACTAGAGGGAACCAGAAGGAATTTAAGATTACAATTAAAGGAGAAGAATACTTAAATTTGACTAAAACAGAATGAAGCAAAATATTTTAACATTGAATATGTTGAAGGATAGTTTTGAACAATCAACCCAGAATTTAATTTTAAGAGTGTCTGCTTCTATAGACAGACTGTGTTTAAATATATCATGGAAGAGTTTTAGGACATTATTTGAAGTGACTAAAGAACAAGATTTTTAAAATAAAAAGAAGAAATACAAAGTTGGTTTTTTGATCAAGGTTACAATAGATCTGTTCTTATCTCTGCTAACTCTTAATGGGTTTTGTTGATAAGGACTGAAACAATGAATTTTTAAGGATTTTTTTAAACATAGGAGATGAGATTTGGAAAGAAGGGATAATTTACTGTATTTTAAGAGAAAGTGAGAAATTATTAAAATTGTTTATACTTGCTGTAATGAAGGGAAAATCATTTCATTATATATTTCTCTTTTTCTTTACTATATTCTTATTTTTCTTTCTTATTTGTCTTTTCATTTTTTTCCTTTTTCCACTATTTTTGATTTTTATTCTTTTTTTTAGTTTGTTAATAAAATTATTTTAAAAAATACCGGTGGTGCATTATGCCCCATCAGTTGAACCAAAAGGACTTTTGTCACCTTTCCTCTGAATTCTTCATGAAAATTCTTTTTCTCAGAAAGAAATTTTATACAAGGACACACTTCCTGTGCTGCTGTGCCAAAGACAGCAAGACCACTTTACCTACAGCGCCCTGTATTGAGGAGTGTTCTGTCCCAATAATTTATTTGGGCCTGGTGGGTGTCCTGATGTTTTGCTCTGATGACCTGCAAGACATTGCCATCTGCTCTACTGCACATCAATGGCTGACATTCTGAGGAATCATTATTCCTTATGTCTTGATAGGTTTAGTCTTTAAAGTGCCACAAGATTCATATTGTAGTTGTAGTTGCCACATTAAGATCTTACAATAGACTATTTGAAGGAGAAAACCTAAAAATCCTTTCATTTTAATATTTTGCATTTTTTTAAAAAGTAGTAAATTTATGAATAAAGGCCAAATATATGAAAAAAGGCACTCAACTGATGGACATTTTATGTAAAAAAAAGTGGCTCACATGAGGAATCTGAGTTTCCTGCTATCTCCTAAGAGCCACAAATAATTCAGCTCATTCAGTCTGGTTGCAGAATTAACAGTTTTTTCAGACCATTTGACCCTTATTTCAACCTTGGTGATTGAACATCCTATGAAATTCAGCCAAAAACATCCTAACCCCATAGACAGAAAGTCTTTGTGTTATACATAGGTAATGCTTCTTAAGGAAGCCAACTCTTAAAATAGGTGGATGGTAATAGGTTGGAGAAAACTGGCATCAATTGTAGGCACATAAAACTGCGTTAAAACTGCATTCCAGTTTTCATATTCCAGTTTTCTGCCAATGTTAAAAAGAAGATGGTGGACCAATATTCTCTATTGATATCTTATCTCATCACTGAGATTTTCAACATTAAAGTAGTTCCTGAGAATTCCTTTATTCTACTTTGCTTCTGGAACTGTCTGCAGCACCAATTACATTTTTTACCTCCTGCAGTTAAAATCAAGGAAACTGGAGTAAGTCACCAGGACTGAGCTTGAATTGCAGGAGACTTGAATGACCTTGTTACTCAGATTCTAATTTCCCTGAATCTATAGATGGCCTGTAGCTTTACAGAATGGATAGAAGAATTGCTTCCACATCAGAAATATTCTGTGCCGTTAATGAATCCTATTGCTGTGCTTTGGAGCAATTATAATATTCTGCACATTTTTGTTCATTTTATATTGCATGATTTAAATCTGCATTGAGGGTTCTCTTCAGCCAAAAGAAAAGATACAATTTTGTTGGGATTTTTTTCCCCTATTGCGTGCTTTGACTCTCAATTAATCCAATTTAATTTCAGCAAACCCCATGGTATACAAGACCATCTTCATCCAATTGTTTCAATAATTTGATCCACTAAATAATAAACCTTATTTACATGAGCCGGCCTGATGCAGGATTAGCATTATTATTATTAGCATTACAGAGACAGTGGCTGTAACACACTGTCAGTCTTATTGAGATCTTCTGCAACTGAACAAATTAATTCTGAGTCAATCACTGCTGAAGATAATACTGCAACATCTCCTGAAGAGGTGAGGCGCAACCTATTTCCCATTGATTAGAAATCTTGCCTCATCTCATTTTTGCATTCCCTGGACACTCCTCCATTTTGTGATGCCTTGCTATCATTCCTTCAACTTCTTCAATACATATTTGCTGTTCTTTCCTTGTGCAATGTATAGGGTTCCCCCCCCCACCTTTACTGCAAAACAAGGATGGTGACAAGCAGAGCTTTTTTTCTAAAAAAAAAAAAAAAAAAAAAGGTGCTGGAACTCACACACGTCATACAACCCTCCTTGCCTACTCTACAAGGTTCCATCCAAAAAAGGTGCCGGAACTCCGTTCTGGGCGTTCTATGAGAAAAAAAGCCCTGGTGACAAGACTACCAAGTTTTGCATTCCCCCATTAGCCATATGGAGGGGCCTTTCATGATATTTCTGATTCATGAGCTGTAAAGACACATGTGGAGTGGCATGACTGAAAGTCTGGGTCCAGAGGTAGAAGCTGATGCTGATGGAAATGCCCTTACAGGCAGCCCAAAACTGTGCTTTTGATGCAGGAGAGAAATTATGCAGTTCATTTGTTTATATGGTAGCGGGACTGGATTAAGGTCAATGAAGCCCTAAGCAGAGCCCAACTATGGTGCCCTTGGCCCTTCCACTGCTTAACTGAAACATTAAGGCTCAATGCTGAAAACCAAAGTCAAAGGCAACTGTGAAAGAATTAAGGGCATGATAGCTGGAAGGAAAAAATGATGAGGTGCCCTCTTCCCTTGGTGCCCTAAAAACATGCTCTTCCTTTGCTTAATGGTTAATCCAAGGGTGAGTGGTGGACCCACACAGTGTAACCACATGGTTTATCTGCATGCGTAGCTACAATCAAAAGAGACATCAAGAAGATGTTGCTATGTGGATTAAATACTTCAGAATATACTTGGAAAGACTGTCCATATGCTATCTGTGCTTGCTTTTTGTCTTTTGTCTGTATTGGTAGTTTTATTTTATATCACAAGGTAGTAAAAATAGAAGTGTGGTTCATCTGTTTTGGCAAATCCATCCTCCAATGTTATTCTAGCATTTCCCTCTGAAGTTCATTATTATATACAATTAGTATGCGTGTCTATTCCATTGTCTTGTTTCCTTCTCTATGCCAATCTCCATAAGGATTAATCAGATCACAGGTTTTTCTGGATCATAAGTTGTTATTTTCATTACCTTAACTGTCTCTAGAACTTTAGCCTGAATATTTAATGGGAGGACTTAGGTATAAATAAGTAGAGAAATAGTAAGAAATAAGGAAAAGAGAAGAAACAAATGAAAAGTATGTATGTATAGGGGCACACTTGGTGATCAAAGAAGTCAAAGTGGTGGCCACAAAGGTGTGTGGAAATTCCATCCATTTTTAATGGGTGACACACATACAAACAGAAAAATCTTCAATCGTACCATTTCAGCTGCCAGTTTGACTTATTTAACCACTCCTTACTATACCCCTCTAAGAGAAATATCAAATCAGAATCAAAAGTTTTGTTTTTATGAGGAATGGAATTCCTGTCTCTCCTTTCAATGCCTTCTGCTCTACAAGTTTCCTCATCTTTTATTTATTTATTGAATTTATTTACTGCCCATCTTGTAGCAAACAACTCTGGGTGGCAAGTAGAAGGTTCAGAAAATCAGGTAGTTTATGATAATTGTACGGATATCTTATCTTGGTGCAGATGGGCATAAGAAGGAGCACCATGTATTACAATCCTTATTATTACCATTCCTTAGAATTCCCCATCACTGCAATGGCTTTTACCCAAATGATTGTAATTAACAAAACAATGGCATAACAACAACAACATCTGCCCGAGCTCTTCCTGCACAGCCCACATGATGATCAAACAACCACAAAAACCACATTCCCTCCCTGTACCACCCACAACTGCTTCTATTCACCATCAGATGGTTCTTGCTGTTCCAAGGCAAGGGGAGACCAGAGGCAGAAACAAATCCAAACACTGAAACGTGCAGCCTCCAAACACGCTTTTCCTCATCCATGCATAAGTCTTGACACCTTTTGTTGCAATCACAGTGAGGAGAATTTGGTAGAAGATCACATGGAAACACCAGGTTTACTTAAAAAAAAAAAAGGTGGGACAGAGGGGGAGTTATACACTACGTACCACACAGCCTTTCAGTGAGGCTTTCTCTTTGCATTTTTGCCAGCAGTTCAGCCTTGTCAATTAAGCCTGGCTGTAAGGCAGAGGAAAGTTGAAACAGCATTGCTAAAACATCCACTCAAGGATCCTCACTTGCAGTTTTGTTCTGTAAGAATCTTGGCTTTTTTTTTTTTTAAGTTTAGCAAAGAAAGGGAAACCTGCCTTAATCTTCTGCTTCATTCCTCTTTGATGGGACAGGCAAGGTTTTTTGTTTTTTTTATTCATGTGCGAGCAGAGAGATTCTGAAGATGGCCTTGAGAAGGTTAGATTTTAGAGAGGTAACTAAATAGGTTCACTTATTTATTGTTTATATTTTCCCAATACAATGTTTTATTTTTTTTTTTGCTTTCTTGACTCCTTGTAAAAGTACCTGATTCACCAAGATACCCTTTCCCCTTTCCTATCACATCACACCCAACTGGCGGTAGACAGATGCAACAATAAGTTCATTTGATGTTTGAAGTGGGATGCTGAAGATTTTTTTTAGGAGCTGAATGGAAGAGCAATGTTGCCGAAAAGCTATTCCTTTCTCCAGGAAAAAATAACAAGAACAATACAAAGCTGTAGAGAAGATGTAGGGGCCCCACTGGACTCCACTCTACCATGGCACTGGCAACTGTTTGAGATCTATATATAATATATGTTTATGTATATTAATTTATATTTATATATGTATAATATGTATATTTATAGGCTTGTTTGTACTTGTCTTAGCACACTGTCCCATTCTCAGGTCTCGATTTGGGGCAATTGGTCCTGGGGACAGGTTGAACAGAAGGGGCCAAGGTACAGAAGAAGCCAGAGATCAAAGTAAGACCTAGGCCTCCCCATGCACAAAACATGGACCAGCCGTAGCCATGACTGATGTCATCAGGGAGTCCATACAGGTACCGGGGGTATCGGGAGAGCTCAAAGTTGATTCCAGCTACACATGTACACAGTGATATTATGCAGAAGGTTCCTGGAGGAGAAAAAGAAAAGAAAAAAGAGAGAAAAAAACCAAGAAGAATGAATTAGTTAGAATTATCACAATAACTCTTTGCTCTTTTTTTGCCTACAAAGAAAGTAGTTGGAGAAAGCATAGGAAAATCAGAGATGGATGACTCAGGAATTTTAGAATGCCACTTAGTTAATTTAAAATATTTTTATTCTATCTTCAGTTTCCAAGGTAATTGCCCAAACTTAAAATATACAACTAATAATTAAAACAGTAAGTGTCCAAGATAATGGCCCTTAGGGTATGATTTTATGGGTCAATGGATTGATTGGAAACTCCCACTGATTCCCACTACAACAGCTACTGTTTAAAAATATGTACTATTCCAGCCAAAAATTTAGAACATCTAGTCAAATACAGTAATCATAATTTAAAAGAAAAAAACCTCACAATCCAGTGGATCTAAACTATACTCCTTTGGAGGACTTCATAGTTTGAGTACGTTTAGGTTTGCAGGTTTTCAGGGAATATAATATCGGTGGCACTTTCATCTTGAACATGTCATCCTTCTGATAAAGCTCTTTTTTGTCAATGAGAGGCAATACTGTCCCACCCTAAAAATACTCTGATAGCCATCCAAAAGCCCATGATACTATACATTACACTGGAAACATCAGAAAAGTATATTGGAAGGCTGCAGTAGCAAACAACTTCCATATTATTGCTCATGTGCTCATTAGGATTGAATGCAATTAGGATTGAATGCAAGACTTTCTTGTACCTTTGGTGAACAGCTGAGTTTCTCAAAACTCATATTTGCTACAATCAATTTTGAGGAGCATCATTTATATCATACTTATAGATCCATCTGAGAAGCTTAATGAGAACTGGAAAAAACATGGTAGAAGCCAAACTGATGGACTGGAGACTGCGTGGTTTTGTGTGCTGCCTGCATCCCACGGATGGGGCTTTGCTTGTTTGTGCGGACTGGGTACTGGCATGCCGTGGCCCAGTACCAGTCCAGTCCACAGACCAAGGGTTGGGGACCCCTGGGCTAATGGATATTCTGAATAGCCAGCTATTATTTCCATGCAATTCCAATTAACAATCAGTCAATAATAGGAGAATCTCATTTAATTTTTGCTTGTGACCCACCATGGCAAATGAAATATGAGTCAATAAAAAGGTGATTCATATTTCAGACCTCACTAGGAAAGAATATGTTTGCATTAATAATTAAAACCTCTGGTTCCAGGTTCTACTGGCAGGGTTAAATGATGATTCTCTTAGGATAAATCAACTTAACTTTCTAACTTGATTGGTTTGTGATTATGATCCTATATGACAGGGGTCTCAAACTGCCGGTCCATGGGCCGGACGTGTCATGCAGAAGCCACGCCCACCCCATTGCTGGCAATGGCAAAACTGTCCCAATACGTTGCATGACGTCACATGACATCGCGAGTTTGACATGTCTGCTATATGAGTACGGTAGCTCTTTCTTTCCATTTCAATGGAGATAGAGCCATGTTTCTGGTACGGCACGAGGCTTGAAGCTGGGTCTTCAGTATACCACTGCTGCCATACTGCTGGATTATATTCCTTTCCTTTTAAAATTGTACTTTAGAGCAGAAACTGTGCTTCAATAACTTAGTGAATTTATGTGACTTAAATGTGATTTATCAGACTTAACTGTATTGCAAATGGGGAAGAATCCCAACTGATGCCCTGTGAACCAAATAGGGAAGCACAGCAAGCCAATGCAGTTAGCTGGCTGAAATCTCCTCACTGTACCCAGATATTCCTAAGCAATTCACTTGATTTCTCACGTGGGGTCCATGTGTCATCATCACAGCCCAAATCCTAGCTGATTTTTGCTGACTTTCAGATTTTTGATTAAAAATAGACACAAGCTTAGTTCATACAATATATTTAACAAGGCCAAGTAAATGTGACATGTTAAACTTGGTTATTATTAACTTCAGTAGTTTTAGGGGAATGACCTATTTTTGACTTACTGAGTTCTGCAAAACAAACCAGTTTATTTAGATTATAGTTCAGGGTATGATACAAACTCAAAAAGAATAATTCAATTAACTAGGTAAAGCTGGTGTTTAATTGCAGCCAGTAAGGTTGCTTGAGTACAGATAATTCAGCACTTTCCAAGGTAACCATAACCATAACCTCTACCATCTTTTTTCTATTTTTTTTTCTTGGTATAAAAATGTAAGTGTTTAAATATGGATTAGGAATCCTGCAGATACTGTTGAAATTTATTTTGTCTGTCAGCCCCAGCAATGTGGCCCAATGTCCAGGGAATTAGATCTGGGGAAAATGAGTTTCAAGTCATCCTTCACCTCACTGATTGACTTTAGGATCATTTACTCTCTCAGTCCGAACTATTTCATAGAGTTTGTGGATAGAAAAAGAAATGGAAGAAGAAATCTTATATTTGTTGCCTTGAAGTTCCCATATTTGTGTGTCTCTCCATCCACTGATCCTTCTATCTTTCTATCTTTCTATCTATCTATCTATCTATCTATCTATCTATCTATCTATCTATCTATCTATCTATCTATCTTTGAGATGGTATTTGGTTAAAATTCAACTTAGCCAAAGATCTTGTTCCCATGTGACAAAATGTAGATAATACATTATATTTTTAAAATAAATTCAAGTATTATGATGCATACAAACATTTGGACATAGTCCACCCTCCTACCTACCTCTTATGAGATGTGTATGTTTATAGGCTATACATCCAGCAAGTACACTCAATAATTCCTGACATTTTTTATTTATATCATGGAGAAATATCAGGAACACTCAAGCAAAACAAAAAAAGTGGATCTGACCCATGAAACACTGTCTCCTTTTTAGCTTCTTAAATTATTCCGTTATCAAATCATTGAAGAATGCAGCCCCACTCCCTCCCTGCTCCATTGTGAGAAACCCTATTCTGCTGAAGCAGCTTTGCAGCAAGCTCCTTCTGTGCATGGATTAAATGCCTCAGCAGCACAAGGCTCCTGAGAGCTCTTTATTGTTTTGGCACACACTTGCATAGAATATAAATGATTGTTTAATTACACACTATAGTCTCATCACTGGCTAACAGACGGGCATGTGACAGACAAGGTTTAGTTTAAATCTGCCCTTATTTATTTATTAAACTGCTTTGGAAAGAGCAAACAGACTGATTGGCTAATACAAGGCTGATGTGCTTTGTGAAATCATAAATCCTTCATACATTTTTACTGAAAAGCCAAACCAAACAGCTTCCCCACTGCTATGGATCAGAATAGAGAACTAAGATCCTGTTAATATGCAGAACCTGGGCCAGTTCATGCAGGTTGTCAATTCAAAAGAACAGCTGGCATTCCTCCTCAGTTTTGGGTAGGCCAATAGTCATGCAGAGAAAACTCAGTGTGAACTCGACTCTAGTTTGAGCCTCATCCATCCCCTTTATGGAGAGACAGTTTTTAAAAATGCAATAACAATGTCTGAAAGTGTCTGTGGCAATCTTCTGCCACACGTTGGCACAAGCTGGTTTGGTACTTAGCAACCCAGGTTGGCACAAGCTCACCAATTGTAATTTGGCAGTTCCATGGCCTTTTAAAGGGTGTCAGTGATTTGGGGGAATCACTGTCAGTTCAAACTCCCTCTTTCCAGCTTTCTTGTGCTGCATCCAATAGCAATATTTTTTCTCTCCACTGTTTTTCTCTATTGCAGTCAATAACCCAATAAATGAGAGTAAGAAAGTAAATTTATGAACTTGGTTTTCTCCCATATTAAAGGGCTATCTCCTCAACTTTTTATTGCTTTATTTGGCAGACAGAAATCCCTTTCTGTGTTTTTTTATTTAAATTACTGCTTTGTAGAGATAAATTATGGCTCTGAAATCAGAAGACAGAGAAAACAAGAATAACGTCTCTCTATTTCTGTAGGGAGCCATGGAGATGACCTTGAAGAAACTAGCCAGAAACCATTAAAAGAACAGCAGGTGCATCAGGGTGAAGGAGCAATAGAGCTCAAACAAGGCACATGCTTATAACAAATTTGGAATAATTTGCTAGAAATCTGGGGTGGAATGATTTCATTCTATCCTGACCAGTTTCAAGGACTTGTTAACAAGCTGAGAGATGAACTGACGACACAAGGCACCCCAGATAATTTGGAAGAGCTGGTCTAACCTGGTATGTTAATAGATAGTTATTGTAAGAGTTGAGGTATAGAAGAAATAGCAACAAAATCTCTCTTCCTCTGTAAATTCCTCCCCCCCATTTGCCTGGGCCTCTTTAAAATCCAATACTGGAGTCCCAGCAAATTGGAGCAATCAAGAAAACTTTGTTCCAGGAGAGAATCAGAGAAGAAATATCAGATTATGCCTTTGCAAGGAGCTTTCAGACATCTAGCCAGATCTTGTACAGCTAAAGTTCTGAATGAACAAAATGTTGCACATGTGGATCTACAGGCTGCACAGTAAGCAAATGTCAAACTTGCTCAAGGCCACAGCTTTGGGAAACTTTGCAGGTTCTCTTCCTCTTCATGAGACCCTCAGACAATTCAAGAGAACTCAGACAACAGGCAAGCAAATTTTATTATTCTTGTTACTCTTTCTTTAGAAGAGTATTTAGAAAGGTTGGAAAAAACAACTCTCGGACTTGGGGGCAACAGCCAATTTTATAGATGAGCTGCAGCACAAAAGTTTAATTTATTGATTTAGATGCTGGAAAGGCCAATGCTGGGTTAGAACAATTGATGGGCAGATGCTACAAGCTGGGCTTGGGTTGTAACATGCTAACCCTTTACAACTGAAATCATACAGAATTCTTGCCACTCAATGTTTTTGTTTCCTTACAGATTCCCAATGTGCTGAGGATTGGTTGACTACAATTACATAATCCAGATGTGCATTATGAGCCAAGGACAGTTTATTTTCCATCAATGAAATGTCAACAACACTGATTGGAAGCTTTTTACTCTCATCCTTCCACATACCTATTTGGTGCATTGACTCTCCTACCTTACCAGAAAAATACTCTGACTTTGTGGATATGTTAGAGGAGGAAGAAGAGGCAATTGTATCACCTCTCTACCAGACATGTAACTACCTTCAAACTGAAACCAGGACTCCAGATTCCAGCTAGACTTACCAGATTCTACTCAAGAATTACCCACACTGAAGGAATTGCTGGATGACAGTTTAAGGAAAGGGTTTATTCAAACTTCCTAATCCCCAGTGCCTATACTAACAATATTTATCCCTATGGGAGATGGTTCTTGAGGACAGTACATGATTATGGACTCCTGAACCAGATAATTGTTAGGGATTACTATTCTTTGCCTCTTATTTCACATACCCTAAGCTTTTTTTTCAAAAGACGTGAAGCTGGACTTGAGAGACCCTTATAATTACATAAAAGAAGTACACAAAGACTTAATGGCATTTGTTATCAAATAGAGCAAACTCGAATACAAAGTACAGGTAGTTTCTAACTTACAACTACAATTGACATCAGAATCTCAGTCATCGAGTGAAGCAGGTATTAAGCTCAATGACTGTAATCTTGGCACTCCTGGTTGCAGTCTTTAAATGATCTCATGGGCCATTAGGCAGCTGCAGTTCCAAGTAATATCTCTCCCTTTCATGTTATTTATGGTTTCCGTCCTCATGCATAGTTATAACTCCATTCTGGAGTTTTTGGAATTCCAGGGGAGGCAATGGTTAGCTAAGACATCTCTAGAGGAACAAAGATAACGACACAGCTAACTCTGAATGACCGGTGATAAGCCTAGTTTTACAGAATCTCCCTGGACAAGGAGAGGATGAGAGATTACCCACCTGTGTCCCAAATGGCTGGCCCTCATGGTGAGACCTCACGATAGTAGTGACCCAAAGGTCTAAGCTCCAGGAATTAAGAGAAGCCATCAAGCTTTCAATCACAGAGGAACCTTTAAAGACACTGGGTTCATCCAACCTCATTTCCTAAACATTATTGGATTTATAATCATTTTAAAGTTAAAGGCGCCCTCCCAAGCCATAAGTGTAAAAAATTACATGGTGAGTAAAATTTCATCCAAAAATAGTGGTTAATTTCATTCTGGAGTATCTGTGCATACTGAATGATAGGGGAGACACTAAGGAAACAACAGGAGCACATGCATTGAGAGCCAGCTTGGTCTAGACTCTAGTGGTTAAGTGGGAGACTGTGAGTTTAAGTCCCACCTTAGCCATGAAAGCCAGCTGCGTGATTTTGGCTCAATCACTCTTAGCCCAACCCACCTGACAGAGTTATTATTGTTGTGGGGAAAATAGGAAGAATAATAATAATAAAGGTGGATATAAAATAAACAAACAGACAAACAAACAAAATATGCATACCTTATGCCCAGGACAAAGGGACAGTATTGGAATGAGAGTTTAGCTCCCCACTGACTCTTTGAGATATATGAGGGAGGGATCAGAAAACATAGTCAGACTTGCAAGATTGTCCCAAAGGTGCTTTTTCGAAAGGCACTGAACTTTCTTGGATTTTTCCTTGAAAATGTTTCATTTCTCATCCTTCTTGAGTTTTAATTTCAGTTTGGGACAACCATGACCTGAGAATCTCCATAGAGACTTGCAAGATTATATTACTAGTTCTAGTAATAGCTCTATTACTATATTCTATATACTTTCTCAATAAAGTATAGTTTTATTGTTGTGAGATTTGTTTGCTGATCTGTACAATTTCACAGGAAGAACATAGGAACAGCAAAACTTTACTGACAGCTCCATCTTAGCCCAAATGAAAAGTAACAGAGAAAGTCACCAAGAAAGAATGTTGTCAGGATTTGCTTATCATTTAAAAGTTCTTTACAATGATCTACTTTTTTTTTAGAATGACTGAATTTATGCAGATAAAAACAGTGGGATGTGTTTATGAAACAGACATTTTTAAGCAAAAGCAAAAAGAGAAAAAAATAGTGGAATTAAAAACCATAATAATTGATTCATACAAAGCAAAGGCTACTCAATTTGAAAATTCTGATACTGTGCCCCCCACGATCCATTTATAAAGTCTATTTGTGTAAAAATAATGTCAGTCTGTAAACAGCCTGTCTTTTCCCAAAGAGAGATTGACCATCTTAGCTGGGGGACAAGGAAGAAAGTCTGGTTTCAACATGTTGCTTCTAGAGATACTTTACCATTTGCTCTCCTACTTGTCTTTTTTGTTTCTGCTTCATATTTTTCATTTGGTCTTTTAAAAACCTTTTTCTTTTTCTTTTCCTTTTTCAGTGTGCAAACTTCTATACAATTTTTGTTTTCTTTTTTAAAAGTCTGTCTCAGTTTGGATGGATGGATGGATGAATGGTTTTACCTATGGAAATAGAATTTTACATATGGGTTTTTGATGTCCAATTCCTTTATGTCATCTTTAGTCATTTCCTGAAATGTAAAAGGCCTTAGACTTAAGTATCTAAATAAATTGAGCAATATACAGTCAGAACTTTTTTTTTAAAAAAAATATCCTTCATAAGTAAAAGCTTTTTACTTAAGGGATAGATTGCTTAGATACTTATTAGTAGAATATGAAAATCTACAAGGATTTTGATTAATGTTTCAATATTTGTAGTGGAATATGAAATAAATCATTCAGAACTATTTAATTGTTTAAATAACACTGATTTTAATGAATTTCCTGCATTTACTAATTCCTATGGGCTTACTAAGGATCATCAAGGTGTTTTTCACAGAGGTTTGAATGTCTTTTCATTTTAGTTGTGCATGATTTAATTATGTCTGGACATTTTAATCAAGTTTTAGGTCTTTTTCAAGACTCTAATATTGTTCTAGCTAATTTTATTTCCCCTACAGACTTCACTGTGAATATATAAATTGTTCTTTTTTTTCTGAATTGTTGGACAACTTCATATAAATAAGTAGGCATTCAAGTTAGCAAAAAGATGTCATGTTTAAGTTTTATGTAGAGACTATGTTGCTTTCTGTTCACTTATGCATTTACTGACACACAATTTAGCCAGGATGACTATTTCCTAGATGGATCTGTAGCCTTCCAAAGATAATACATGATGCTCTCTTTTTTTTGGATATACTTTTATGTCTTTAGGAAATTATAAATACCACTAAATCTATGATTGGATCCTGCAGCCTTCACTGTGATCATAGATCAAGGACTATCTGTATAGCAAGAGATTACTCTTTGATGATGAAAGACAATACTATCCCAGATGCTAATACATTTGCTGCCTGCTTATTAACTGACATTTAATCAATCTAATGGAAAGACTGTTATTTCCTCATGTCAAGGTTTAAAAACTGTGTTGCCTTTCATATATATTACATTTTGTATTTGTTTTCACTGTATTTCTTCCTTTTTCCTATTCGAAGATTAGACCAATAGAAATAAATTAAAAATTAGAAAACCAATAGGGAGGATTCAAAAAGTTCCAACTCTAACTTGTCAAGTTCCTCTGATTTCTTATGATTGTTTCAACAGCAATAAGTGTAATTATATTTTTCTTATTTTGAAGATCTCAGGAACACAGCCCATTCATTTCTTCTCCTATTGGAGAAGAAGAAGAAGCCTATTTTTAAATCTGAAAAAAAAGGAGATTTCTATCTCTAAATCTGACATTTTTTAAAAAAAAAATCTTAAAGGCCAATTTAAGAATAACTGAAATGTGTCAGTTTGACAAGTTTGGAGATGGAACAAAAGAGAACAGGCAAGAACTCTGTTTACCACTGTAAAAATTCTTTGTGAGAGTATGCTGATTTAGATGTTGATTTCCTCGGCTTGACCCCTTCTTTTTTTCTGAACAGCTCAATGAAATATGAAAGCTTTTTCATCTTTTCCTCCAGAATATTAATTCAAAAAATGTTTTCAGGAGGTCAAACTGTTACATTTTGGAGCAAAGGAGTTATTTCAAGTTCATCGCTAACAGAAATTGTTCTGGTTTAAACTATGAACAGTTTTATAGATTTAGTTCTATTTTTAAATTCACATTTTGTTTTAGTATAAAAAGGCACCAGTTAATTCAGAACTCATTCATGTGGGAAGACTATTAATGGCATTCATATTAGGAAAATGACTTGCAGCAAAAGTAAAATAAAAGTAGGATTGGCAGTATTGTGTAAAATAAAAAGTATAGTAAAAAGTTAATGGTGGCAGGCATGCATCTACCCATTTTAGAATGGAAAAATATAGGATTGCCTTGATGTTACTTTAGTGTGAATGAGTTGTCCTGATGTTTTCTCAAAAATTCTGGGCTCCTTAATAATTTTCTTCCTTAATAATTAGAATTTTGGTCTAATTTAATATTTTGGCCCTCCGGAAGAGCCTAAATACATGGCTTTGTCACTTGGCCTGGGCCCCCAAAAGGAACCTGCTGCATTAGGAGTGGCTGATGAGTTAGAGAAGATTCTTATCCCCAGACTGCCCATCATACTGGTTTTTAACCTTTAACTTCTTTATTCAATTTTTCTAATTTTAACTCTTTTTAGCGCTTTGTAACTTTTTATTATTTTAAGCTATCCAGGGTCACTATCAATGAAGTGCATGGCATAGAAATTAAATAGATAGATAGATAGATAGATAGATAGATAGATAGATAGAT
The DNA here is from genome assembly GCF_016545835.1 of Crotalus tigris. Lineage (NCBI taxonomy): Eukaryota > Metazoa > Chordata > Lepidosauria > Squamata > Viperidae > Crotalus > Crotalus tigris. The sequence continues at coordinate 48,785 of NW_024097178.1, read as the reverse complement.
AGATAGATAGACAGACAGACAGGGAAGGAGAGAGAGGGAGGGAGGGAGAGAGAGAGAGAGATTTTTACCCTACTTTCCATCTCCCATATGTATTAAAATGGACCCTGAAGTATGGCAGCATTGCTAGCACAAAGTTTGTGAAATTGTTCAAAAACCTTTTGCTATGTAGGGCCTTTGTCTTTACATTCTGGTAGGGAAAAGGTTCTTAATTCCTTTTTTTTCACCAGATATACTGGTGAAAGAGAATCAGATGGAAATGGGATGATGTTCTAACTTCTTCATCAAAATCTTTTACGTAGCAAATTGTGCAAGCATTATAGAATTATAGATCTGAAGATTAGCAGCCATAAATTACTGATAATAGATAATTGACAAAGATAATATTTTCATGTAGACCAGTGGTTCTCAACCTGTGGGTCGGGACCCCATTTGGGGTCGAACGACCATTTCACGGGGGTCGCCAAACAATGCAGTCTGCCATTTTCCCCCCCTTTTCCTTAGCTGTGCTACTCCCTTTTATTCTATTGGCTTTTGAAAGCCAATAGAATAGACTCTCTTGAATAGAGTCTAATTCTATTGGCTTTCAAAAGCCAATAGGAATTGTCCAGGCTGTCTCTGCCCTGCTGAGCCCGCCAAAAGTCCCATTCTGCAAACGGTGCTGCACCAGTTGAGTAGTCGAGTAGTCCTCGACTTACGACCGGTTGAGTAGTCCTCAACTTATGACCGGTTGGGGGTCGCAGCATTAAAAAGGTTGAGAACCACTGATGTAAACAATCGCAACGTTGCTTCTAACAACTTTCTTGCTTTGACCTGCTCATGGATGCTGCTGGAGAAGGGAGAATGTAAAAATGAGGCGTCCTTGATGTTCTCTGAGCTTGATTGTTTTCTTGCAAACATTTCATTACCCAAACTAGGTAACATCATTGGTATTGGTGGGATATGCTGTTGTAGGCATTCATGCAGGAAAAAAAGTTGCTCCTTGGTGGAAGTATGCCTACAGGCAAACTTTTCCCATTTGTGTGCTGTCTGAAGCGTTTGATGCCCATATGTGGTACCAATAAAGGAGAATATTTATTGCTCAGGGTTGAAATGGGAGGTCCTTGGTGCTCTCTGAGCTTCATTGTTTTCTTGCAGATGTTTCATTATCCAAATTAGGTAACACTGGTCATCACTGATGATGTTACCTAGTTTGGGTAAAGAAGCATCTGCAAGAAAACAGTGAAGCTCAGAGAGCACCAAGGACCTCCCATTTCAACCCTGAGCAATAAATATTCTCCTTTATTAATGTAAAAATATGATTTTTTCCCTGTGTGAAGCAGGGGTGAAGGGAGTTTTGTTATTCAAGGCGGAAGGTAGTGACTGGATAACAGTTTCGTACTTCTCTATTGGAAGGGAGCCCCAATTGACTGCTCTATTCCTACTTGTTCCAGCTTCTGATGGAGTGAATACAGCCAGAGGTATGGCTTCAAAACATTATGGAAAGACTGGAGAATAAAAACTGTGCTACGCAGAAATGCCCCTAGACTTTCCTGTGATCTACCATCAGTGTAAAGGTTACAGTGTTGTGTGAAAGGTTATTTTTTCCTTTCCTATATGTGATTGCCTACCTGAAAGCAGCAAAGAAGAATCCCAAGGCATGGGAAATGACATTTGATATCTTTCCTTTTGAAGTTGGCTCTGAATGGTTTTGTGGCAGTGCAAAGTTGAGGACATCCTGGAAACTCAATTGGGGATGACCTCTTAAAGCCTTCAATAGCCATCAAACAAACATAGCATCTCCACTGCTGCAACCCCACCTGGGAGAAAACTACACTAGTGGAATTGCTACCAGTCAATTAATGTCATATAGTCTCTGTCAGGGAAAGGGCAGAAAAAGTAAAAGTGATTTTTCTATTTCTTGGCAATCCGTTTTTTTTTTTAAATATAGCTTGATTTATTAAGCTGTAGATTTTTTTTGACCTGGAACAAAAGCTCAGATCAATCAGATTTGCCTGCTCAAGTGCATGTTTCATATCTTATGAGTCACTTCATAGCTTACGTGGGCGTTTGATTTCTAGGGGGGAAAAAAAGAAGCAATAAATTCTGAGAATATTTATGGAGGATAGGAAAAAATATGTAATATTTAACTATCTACTAGAATGTAGAAGGATAATAAATTAATTCAAGACAAGGGTATGTGTGCTTGCAATCTACTCAATTTCTCTGAAGTAATCAACATATATTTATCCTATTCCAAAGGTGGCCAATGTTATGTTATGGTTAATTATAGTGCTCTACTTCAGTCTTCTCAAATCTGGTGGGCTGACAACATGTAAAGACTGTGGTTTCCTCCCTAGAAACTCCCATGAATGCTTATACTGCTGTAAAGTTTTGCTTTGCATAGTTAAAATAATTATTCTGGTCCATAAAAAAATGCAACCAAATCCACAGTTGGACCATAGGCTTTTTAATGTCCAACTAAAAAAACAATTATTCTTACATTTTGGTTGGTCTTCATAAAAATATTGCCCAACTGTGGATTTTGTAATCTTCCTGAATTGTTCTCTTTTAAGTAACAATAAATGATGTTCCTTTAAACTGCTTTGGAGTTTGGAACATTTTATTGGTTCAGCAAATCTTATATGCTGTGTATATTATCCTTTTGTTATCAGTCCAAAAATCTCTTGCGGCTTTCTAAGCATAAACAATTGAAGATGATGCTCATAAAAAATATTGCGCCTGATATATAATCTCCTTTTCTTGGATATTTATCAGACTTTGGGATTGATCCTGCATAATTTTTAAAGCTTATTTGAACAGGTTTTTAATTGTTTTTTTTAAGTACATGCGAAATATGCAAACTGATTTTAAAATAGTTATCAGACAAGTTTAAATACTGGAAAAAATGAATTCACTTCAACTCATTTTTGCATTTTTTTTGATAGGTGGCAAATCCAAATTGAATGTTATATAATATTGACATCCATTACTGTATAGAATACTCAGTCAGGTGAGAGATTGGGGTTTAAATTCCTTTCAGCCATGAAGTTTGTATCATGAAGTTTGTAGCAACCTTTCCTTACAAAGCTGTTCCAAGATTGAAATGGTGATAGGATAATTCCAGTTGCTGACTGAGGGAGAGACTTATGCATGCCTAGGTACCCCAACTCCAGCAAGGACTAAAAGGAAATTACTTTGCCCAACACCACTTGAAAAGACAGCATTAGAAAAAATATTGAACAATGCTGTAATTCTTCTCTCTCATTTCTCAGCCCTCATTAACAAAGATGACCATCTTTGTTTAAAAGACCAAAGTAAGAGTTACCACAGAAATAATATTACAGGCCATGCAGGTGTTATTCATGGGATTCATCATCTAAAGCTCTCATTATCATGGCTATTATTTTATGGACACGTCAGTTAAAGTTCTACTTAAAGTGGAGTAACTGGACATAATGTTGACACTGTCACATATTTCAGTAAAGCTTCTTGGGGGTTCCTTGATGCTCTCTGAACTGATTGTTTTCTTATAGATGATTCATTATCCAGTTAGATAACATCATCTGATGGTGTCACCTATTTGGATAATGAAATGTCTGCAAAAAAACAATTGAGCTCAGAGAGCAGCATAAGACCCTAGGTTCAATCCTGAGCTACACATATTCTCTTCAATTTATCCTGAATCTAATAATTCTAAATATCCCTCCTTTATCTCATTTTCTATTACAATCATTTCTTTAGTACTATTTTCCTTCCTTTCAGGAGATACCTATAATTTCCCCTTCTTTGAAAACATACTTATTAGTAAACTTAAAGCTAATCTGAAATTCTAAAGTAAGACCTTTCATCCATAGGAACTATTTTCTGTTAACGTTCGCATAGTTACCAGCAAGCTCAAAACATGTGTAATCTTCATTAAATTTAAAACATATGGTTTTAAAAACCATAGATTAGAGAATAATATAAAGTAATAAATAATTTATATTAAAAGCAGGTCTATATTTTGGAACTGTCCACACCATCACTGATAATGGTGAATGGCATCTCTTCCAGTTGCTATCATCAAAATAATACCATGTGAAAATCGGCTCTTCAAGTTTTATTCTTATGAAAAAAACAATTCTGCTTTTCTACTCATTCCCAAGGCACCTTATTTATTTAGCAATGTTTTAGCATTCCTTTTGGAAGAGTGTTTGAACTTGCTTTGTAGTTATGAAACAATAGAAAGGATTGTTGCTATTGTTCTGGCTGTTACACATTTGTCTCTTCCTCTGCAGCCTTTATCCTTGCATTGCAATAAAAATGTACAAGATCCTTCACAATGATTTTTTTTCTGGGATTTAATGAAAGCATGAGAAGTCATAGAAGCTGAACAGATGATACATTTGTTGGACCAAATCTAGACATAAACAAACAATAAACAAGCTAAATCTTAGGGCCATACAAAACTTCAGATTTTTTTCAACTGTTGTAGCTTTGTTATAATTACACATAGGAAAGTAAATTGAGTCCTTCTATGTGGTTGAAATGGTCCTCATTAATTGATTGTGGTATGCTTTATTTCTGCAGCATTCTTTTGTTCAGGACATCGTGGATTTACTATGAATCTTGGTGGCATTCTTGCCAAGTTCAGTTGTGACACAGCCTTATTCTCTGTTAGGACTTGGCAAACAAGAACCTCTACAGCTTCACCACATTCAGTGTCTACCTAAGTTTAAATTCAGCCCTGGTTATTCATATGATAGCCTTTACCACCAAACAGTTGAAATAAATACAGTAGTTCCACCCATAACCATCTCGGTAAAATGGAATAGTTGTGATTTAAGAAGTATAGGGAACTTTCAGTAAGAAAATGCTAAATACTATGAAAGCTTTATTCCTACGGAATACAGTAATGAAATCTACAATAGAGATTTGTATATCTGGGTGATCTTAGTCTAAAATGAAATTACACTGCCCAATACTACTTGAAAGACAGCCTTAGAAATAGTACCGAGCATGCTGTAATTCTATATTAAAATATTCTATAATAAAAACACAATATATATACAGTATATCCACACAGTTTTGTGGGGAATTTTTTTTATAGTTAAGGATTTCTAATTTGGAGCCTTAAGACAGCAATTTTAAATCTCTGTTGAGTCATTCCATATTTTAAGGGTGCTTTTTGTTGAGTTATTTTCTGGAGGAAGGCTTTGTTTTCAGTAGCATATGGCACATTCAAGGTATATTAACTCCGAGGCCCAGATGATTCAGCACAGGGTAGTTATCTATGGCTTCTCTTATGTGGACACTTCATTTGCCACTTAATTGCATGCATCCTCAGTTCAGGCAGACGGAACGCAAACAGTACAGTCTCATCTCCTTAAAGACAAATCTCTTGATAGAGAAAATTGCTGACAAAGAAAGGAAAGGGAGGGAGAAGGGAAAAGACCACCCATTAACATTTTCCAGCATCAAGAATGCTGTGATGGGAGATTTCCACAGAAATTTGTATCCAGCTGGCACAATCTGCACATGCTGTGAAATTTTGTGCGAAATGCAGCTCAACAAAGAAATGAATGAGAAAGTGACTATGAAACTTCAGTTGCACACTCTCACCCTACATGGAATTAGGAGAAGAATCGTTGTGGATGGAGGAGTCAATTAGACTAAATGCTGCCACACTTTGGGGATTGTTTTATCAATGAAAAATGGCTAGTACAAATAAGGAGACATGCTAGGCTTTGAAAAGGCAGTCATTATTTGATGGGATATACACTTGTATGTGTATGTAAAGATGTTTCCAAGTGCTGGGGCAAAAGAAGGTTCATCAATGATATAGTGACAAGTTGGTAGATATTGGTCAAATTGACTCTCCCCCTTTTGAAGGCTATTTTGTTTTATATTTACTGTTTTAAAAATAACATGTCTTATTTTTGCTTCCAACAAGAAACTTGAGAGAAATTATGCCACAGTTTTTAGCTGTTTGTCCTTTAATTTGGGTGGTGCCTTCCCCATCTCTTCTAGAAATCACAAGACTTAGGGAAGAACTACACCAGTCCCTTGGACTGGATGTTCTCTACCCTTATACTAAAGGAAGCCATGCAAAGTTCTATTTGATGAGGAAGTGAGGGTAAAAATGGGCATGAATCAGTGTAACCCATACCAAACTTGCATCTATTTATTTGACATTTCACAAGCACCACCAAGAGCAAAAGTTAAGGGACTTGTATAACCTTGCACTGTGTTTTTGCCAGTGCAAGTTTTTTAGCTTAGATAAAGCTCTTTAGCTTTGATTTCAGCACATAATTTGTTTATTTTCCATTCTGAATCCCCCATAAATATCTGGTGATAGGATTCTCCTTCATTTTGGCCATCTCATAGAAAATGAAAAATTGGAAGGTGTGTTTTACTTTCCTTTACATTCTTAGCATACCATATCCTGAAATCAGACTACATCCTGAAGAAAGATGGCATTACAGTATTGTTTTCTGAGATGCCAAGAAAGAGATAGCAAGATAATCTCACACAGTTTAATAGTTATAAAAATTGACTTCTTCTAAAATTAAAAAAAAACATTTCTCTGTTTCATGAATTTGAAATAAAATACAATATTGGATAGTAGCTAGATTTAAACATTTTTTCCCTTTCTGTCCTTCTTCCCTATGATCTTGCTACCATAAATCTCAGCGTTGGTGCAACTGTGCAAATTCAAATGAAAAAAATGAGCAACTTCTGGCAGACAATATTACACAAAGTATAGTTTTACAAATTTTCTTTGCCATTAAGTCACATTCTCCATATGGAACAGCAGTTAATAGAGGCTGCCTCTTATCCTGAACCTGCATAAAATCTACCTTTGCAACATTCAGATATTATAATCTTAGGGGCATATTTTAAAATACAATTTCTGAAGAGGCTGTTACATGCAGTCAAGATTGTAGTCAGGATAATTTTATTGCCTGGAATGCACAAACCCTGTGCTAATTTTTGTTTTCAAAATGGTCATTTTATTGAGCTTGTTCAAATGATGGAAATAAACTCTATTTGCTAAACTCACACTGCTTTTTATTTATGTCTTTCATAAATTGTTGTACCATCCAGGTCCATAAATAGACACTAAGGACTAGCCTCAGGCTACTTGAACCACTTCATATACTTCTACAATTTCATCAGAAATCCATCTAAATGGATTATAGTGCAATGTTAACAACACATACTTTGCATGCAAAAGATGCCAAGCTGAATCCCAGAGAAGTGTTGTGTGCCAGTGTTGGTAAACAGGCAGTTAGATGGGCGAGTTATTTAACTATGGCCACGCATGCTTAAACTGCATACTGAATCAACCCATTTTCTGGGATTGTACCAAATTTCTTATGTTCCTATACCCGGATATCTTTGAGAATATTTTTGCAACTATATGAGCTAGAAATTTTGGTTTGACAGGGAGCACAGTTAATAATGAATTCTCCTATGTTTCTGAAACTTTTGAACTGTATCAGAACCACATCAACCACTTCTCTTTTTTGAACCCCTGTTGAATACTATGTTGTTATTAATAACACTGTAATACTGCGTGGGTCCCCAAAGAGAGTCTATAAAATGGCTGTACTGCTCTTGAGTGGCTGAGCTGTCCCTGTGATTATACTGTTTTAACCTTTGTACTTTCTGTATGGATTCTTTACTTTTGATATTTTGGCACTGTTTATTGAAAGATTAAAGCAAATCTTTCTACAGTGAATTGTAAGAAAATCTTTAGACCAAAGCATTGTGGAAAATTAAGATATGCAGAGGAAAAACAAGGAATGAGGCATGCCAATATAAATAGAGCAAATGACAATCTATCTCTACCAAAATATATTACTGATTGCCTACAAATATGGACAGAACAAGATCAAATTACTAGAAAAGAAATTAAAAGAACACTAAACTGTTAGTAAGAAGCATGGAAACCATTTTAACTTGTCTGACATAAGGATGCTATTTGAAAGAGTGTGGGAAACGTCTCTAAAAATGCAAAACAGGTTCCTGTTTTATCCCACCCCACCCCGCCACACACAATTTATTTTTGTTATTATCTCTCCAAATTGGTCAAGTTGATGTAAATTACAAAATTGGTTCATGGTGGACACAATATATCTGGGCTACAGAAATCCAGATAACTAAATGGAAGCAAACAGCAAAGTTTGCTCATTGGCAGTCTGGTGTTTTGTGAACAGAAGCAGTGACCCTAATAGTCACAAAACACCTACTTACCAAAAAAAAAAAAAGCCTTTCAAAACATTAGGATTCTATCTGCCACTTACCTGTCTTTATAAAAAAAAAACCAGAGAGCATGAGTTAGGCTACCATATCTGGACTGCAAAACTCCAGACAAAAAATAGATGAAACCAAAGAAACACGTAAAATACTGATTATTTGCATTTTTGCAGTCCTAGGCTGCAATATTCTATATCCATTTTTTTCCCCTAAGAATACCTACAGAGTCCTATAAATAAGATTTATTTTAAAGGTCAATACCTTCTTTGAAGCATAGTTTCCCATTTAGGTTTTTTTTAAATTAGAATTTATTTTGTTAAACAATCAATAGCAATAGCACTTAAACTTATGTAATGCTCCATACTGCTTTACAGCCCTCTCTAAGTAGTTTACAGAGTCAGCATGTTGCCCCCAACAATCTGAGTCCTCATTTTACCGACCTCGGAAAGATGGAAGGATTTATCAACCTTGAGGTGGCCAAGATTGAACTGTTAGCAGTCGGCAGAGTTTAGCCTGCAATACTGCACTCACTGCACCACCACGGCTCATAATATCTGATGGAAGCCAAGAGTCCACAGGCTTACTGACAGAACTGAAGAGAGCCAGTTTGGTGTTGTGGCTAAGATGCTAGGCTAGAAATCAGAAGAGATGAATTCCAGTCTTACCTTCGGTATAAAAGTCAGTTGGGTAGCTTTGGATCAAGCTCTCTCTCTTAGCCCAACCCACCTCCCAGGATTGTTGTTGGAAAAAAAGTGGGCAGGAGTATTTATCACCCTGAGGTGACCGAAGTTGACCAAAACTAAAAGGGGGATAGAAATCTCATAATGATAAAAATGTCCCTAGACATATTGACTTAGAGACAGGTCTACATTTTCTCTTTTAGAAAGAGCCATAACAGAGTTGTAAAGAGTAAGGCCTTGTCCTTGTCTCCTCTTCCTTACTAATGGGATGGTTTTGAATCTAACAAGAGAAACATTTTAGAAAAGTCATACTGGTAGTCCTTGACTTATGACCATTGGTTTAGCAACCATTCAAAGCTTCAATGGCATTGAAAAATAGTCGCTTACAACTGGCCTTTGTACTCAACAACCATCCCAGCCTCCCAGGGTCACATGATCATAATTTAGGTACTTGGCAAGTAGCATGTATTTACAACAGTTGCAGCATCCCCGGCTCATAAGATTGCCATTTGTGACCTTCTGAGCTGGCTTCTCATAAGAATTAGTCAGTAGGGGTAGCTGGATTTGTTTAACAACTACATAATTGCTTAACAACTGCATTGATTTGCTTAAGAACCAAAACAAAAAGATTACAACTTTGTGTGTGACTCCCTTAACAAATGCCTTATTTTAACAATGGATATTGTTGTAAATTCTTACAAAAGGTTACAACTTTGTGTGTGACTCCCTTAACAAATGCTTTATTTTAACAATGGATATTGTTGTAAATTCTTACAATTGTGGTGGTAAGTTGAGAATTACTTGAATACCAAGTTCCTCCCTCTCTCTCTCTCTCTCTCTCTCTCTCTCTCTCTCTCTCTCTCTCTGTGTGTGTGTGTGTGTAATGAAAACTCTTATCCAGAGGAATAAACCAAGAAAATTATCACAGATAATATTATCACAGATAATAAATCATAGATGCTTCTGTGACAACTATGGTAGGGTAGAGACCTTGATACAATAGATATAGCATAAAACATTCATGAGACATGAGGAAAGAAAAGGTCAGCAAAGGATGAGATTTTGTATAAATGAAACAAGGTCATAAAACCTCATTGCATAGAAATGATGAAAGATAGGAACATGCTCTGACCCTTTAAGAATTGAAATGTGCAATAATAAATGTTTGGAGGAGTTTACATTAAATAGGCATAGGGGGAAGGAAGAGAAGGAAAAAGTGATTGGGGACAAACATGCACCTCTCTTCAGATGCCCATCTTTCCGTAACGGTTCAATATAGATGAACATGGTAAAATACCAATCCCCAAATCACCTGATTTGAGAATCAAATTTTCTTCTTCATCTTTAGCTGACAATGAACAAAGTTCTTCATCTCGATAAGCATAGCTAAAACATTTTAAATTCTTACTGAAGGCAACAATTGTTGTTTTTGTCATTGGCATCTGTTCTATGGTATTATCACCATAAAGTATATTGGCAGTTCTCCCTCCCATTGTTGTTGTTGTAATTATTATTACCAAAGTGTTAATTATTTTTACCAAAGTAAAGGAGTTGCGGGAGCTGTATTTCCCAATATTCATTGATGATCTATTTTTTCCAACCTGAAAAGCAAAGAGGACACTGAAAAAAGGAGTATGCTACCACCTTCCTGACAGGCTGGGTTGTAACTTTCATAATCTCCCATTTATACTTCTGTAAGTACTAAGTTCTATAAAAATCTTCAGGACACAAGATCCTTGGTTCTATAAACTGAAGATTATGGAACTTCTAAAGGCTAATGAAAGTCTGGTGATGTTAGGAAAGAAAAAACAATTATATTATTGTTAAATCATTACTAGAATTTTGGAAACAAATTTGGTTCAGGAATTGTTCCCACACAAATACATTGGGTTCATGCATTCTGTTAAGCCATACTAGATGAGGACGATTTTGAATTGTAGTCCAAAATATATTTAGTTTGCTTTACAATGTTGTGTAATCCTAGCCATTTGGTTTTGCAATCAAAGTTTATCCCAAAGGTGCTTTTTCAAAAGGCAACTAGACTTTTTTCTGTTTTGCTTGAAGACGTTTTGCTTCTCATCCAAGAAGCTTCTTCAGTTTTGAACTGACGAAGCTTCTTGAATGAGAAGTACAATGTCTTCAAGCAAAACAAAGTCTAGTTGTTTTTTAAAAAAACCCACCTTTGGGACAACCATGACCTGGATGACTGAGAATCATCATAGACTATCAAAGTTTATGTTGTAAGCATTGTATGTGACCTCTCCCTTGTTGATATAGTCAATAAACCATGGTAAAATAAAATATAGTTTAGCATATTGTGGGAATCCAGCCACTATGTGGACAAAGTCCTGTTGACATAAATTCCTACAACACATTGCTTAAGCTATGAAAGCTTATTGCTGAGATGGAAGCTCTAGAACAGACATGTTAACAGACTCAGGCTCAATCCTGACAAGACCGAGTGGCTTTGGATGTTACCTCCCAAGGATCATATCGATTGTCCAGTGTTGACTCTTGCGGGGGAAAATATACCCCCTTTGGAGCGGGTTCGCAACTTGGGTGTCCTCCTTGATCCACAGCTGAATTTGGAACATCAATTGATGGCTGTGGTTGGGAGGACCTTTGCACAAGTTCGCCTGTTGCACCAGTTGCGACCCTACCTGGACCGGTAGGCTCTCCTTACAGTCACTCACGCCCTTGTCACCTCACATCTGGACTACTGCAACGCGCTCTACATGGGCTACCCTTGAAAAGTATTCGGAGACTACAGTTGGTCCAGAATGCAGCCGCGCAAGTGATAGTGGGTGCTCCTCGATACACCCACGTTACACCTATCCTCCGTGAACTGCACTGGTTGCCTATTGGTCTTCGGGTCCAATTCAAAGTGTTTGTCATTACCTTTAAAGCCCTATATGGCTCAGGGCCAGGCTATTTGCGAGACCGCCTACTACCTCATAGTTCCCTACGTCCGGTTAGATCCCACAGGCTGGGCCTCCTTCAGGCCCCGTCGACCAAGCAGTGCCATTTGGCGGGGCCGCGGAGGAGGGCCTTCTCTGTGATGGCACCCACGCTTTGGAACCAGCTCCCCCCGGAGATTAGGACCGCTCCCACCCTGTTGGTCTTCTGTAAGCTACTTAAGACCTGGCTTTTCTGGCAGGCCTGGGGTTTATAAAACCTGACCCCTGGATGATTGTCTTTGCATTGTTTGTTTTGTTATGTTTTATGTGTTTTTTATTGTTAGCCACCCAGAGTCCTTCAGGAGTGGGGCGGCTTATAAATTTTAAAAATAAAATAAATAAAATAAAATAAATGTCAAACACAAGGCCCGGGGGCCGGATGCGGCCCGCGAAGTGGTTTCATGTAGCCAGCGAAGCCATCCTGGAAACAATGAGTGAACGGCCCCTGCTGCCTTGGCCCTGGCCCAGGCCGGCCAGGAGGGAGCCAATGTACAATTTTGTGGTGGTCATCTATGCTGAAACACATTCAGTCTTAACTCCACAAAGCCATCTGGAAACAGCGAGAAACCAGCCCCTGCCACATTGGCCCTGCCCCCTGGGTGCATGCTGGGGAGGTGTCACCCTTTGTGAGGAATGTAGAAATGCACCATCGCCTGGAAGTGGCCAGCAAATGGCCCTCACCTACTTCACATATCCGGCTTGATGGGCTCTGGCAGAGGGGTTTCAGCAGGCAGTGAAGCTCCTCCAGTGGACCATGCCTTGGCACTTGCCCCGGTCCCACCCCCTTCTGCCAGAGACCCTCAGATCTGTCCCACTCCTGCCCAGGCCCCCATAGGTACCCTTGAATTGAACGATGTAGAGCTGGCCATGCCCACCAATAGGCCACACCCACTCCATCACACCCACCCAGTAGGCCACACCCACCCTGGCCACACCCACCCGGCCCCCTGAGGGCAACCGAAATGCTGATGCGGCCCTCAATGAAATAGAGTTTGACACCCCTGCTCTAGAACCAAATTCTTTTGGATGTGAGAAAAACTTCAATCATTCTTAGTTTATGTGTTGAGTCAGTAATCCTATATCTATTTACTTGGAAGTAAGTTATCATGAACTCATTAGGGTGGCTTATACAGTTCACCAATCCAAAGACCAGAGTTACTGCATTCATTCTTAATTTCAAGTAAGTTTCAGCTTTGATTATTTATTTTTTCCAAAAATAAAATGCATATTCACACAAACCTGGTAAATACAGGCATTGTTTGCTATATAGTTAGGCTCTAAATGATGGACTACTCTTAAAATACTAGAAATTGTGTAGGCAAGCTATTTCAAAGATTTGCAAATGAAATTCCTAATTACTGTATTGGGCCAATGTAAATAAGTATGAATTCTGTATTGAAAAAACAAAAGAGGTATATAACTATCAATGGGGAATATCTGAAAAACCATTTCACTTATTGCCCAAGGTTGTAATTTGAATTAAGGAAGGCATATTATTTTAACAATTATTTTAAATCTCATTGCATAGACATTTTTGAATGCCAATGTGTAACACATCCTAAGGCACTGCACCCTCTCTGTGGGATTTTAAATGTGAGAATATGAGATAATAGCTTACAAATGATTCATTTTGACAAATCTCTTGATACAATCAGATTCAATGTTGAGTTCACACCCTTGTTATGCTGAGTAATAAGAACTGGCAGGAAAAAAAATCTGATAGAAGAGAATATTTGTAGCTCAGAATTGAACTGTGAAGTTTTTGGTGTTCTCTAAGCTTGGTTGCTTTCACTTGCAGACATTTTGTTACTCAACAAGGTAACATCATCATTGCAAGCGAGTGAGGGATGTTTTGTAGTCCTTTTTTTCTTTCCTCGGTTTATTATTGACTCTTTTGAATGGTGTGTAAATGTGGTTCATTTCGATATGTCAACTGATAGCTGATTTGTCTGAACACTGACTTTCCAAGAATCTTCTAGCATTTTTGCATTTGGATTTAGATTTTGAAACCCAAAAATGTTAGAGAATTCCTAGAAAGCTGAAATTCATACACATGTATGAATCTGTGTCTAAGTGCAGTGTGCAAGCAAGCTGAATTCCCACAATGATTCATTAAAAAAACCACAAGGGCTGGATTCACCCAAGATGCAAATTGAACTTTGGCATAAGGAGAGCCTCATTAGGATCCCTATCCTTTTAGTGTTATTAAATGTAAATGCGAACAGCATCCTTGTATAGTGGCGCATTATGTAGCAAAAGAGGGGATTTTGACAGGAGAAAATTTTTATCTGCTAAAATCCCACAATTAACTAGATTCCTAAATGACCCTGCTTTATTATATACTTAAGTGTCCTTCATTTTCTTTAGTCACTGTTAGCAGCAGATTATTCTGTGTCAAAATATGTAACAAGGATTTTTAACATGTGAAATTGGAAGACTTTCATGAGACGCCTTACAGATACATTAATATTACATTAATAGGCAGTACTTGTGAATAGTTAAATGGAAGGAAAATATTTTGTTTCAGAAAAGGGATATAAGTTAATATATCTAATTATCTGCAGCCATGCATCCCACTGCCTGAGCTGCACACCAAGAAAATTATAGCAAAAATCAAATAAATTGACTATGAAGAAAATACTGGCATTTGCTTCTTAGTCTGTTGTTTGTTTGATACTGAGTTGACGGTGATCTGTTTTGTCAAAAATACCCAGGAAGTTACTACATTTGTACTGATATTGTTTTTCATCAGATGGTCAAAATATCAAGCTCTAAAAAATCAAACAAGCAAACAAAGCTCCAAAATAATTGCCTTTTTTATTCTCCATAAAAGCGAGTCAGGCAACATTGAATACAAGCCATCAATATTTTAAAGCTGGCTGCATGGAGCTTTAAAGTCAATGAGACTAAAATGAACTCACATGGGGAGTCTTATGCTAGAACACTGACTGAAAACAAAACAACAGCTATATAACTAGAAAGCTCCCCTAGCACAGATATTTGTTTCTGACAGATGCAACAAGCCTTTAACCTTCATGCTGCAAACTTTGGGTTGGTTGAGTAATGGAAAAATAACACCCTTCAATATACCGGTATTCTAAACCTGGCACCTTTCAGTTTTGGACTACAATCTTCAACTAATGCTGTCTATAGATAAGTTTCTCTAGTTAATAGGTGTTGTACTCCAGTATCTCTGAAGGATATCAGTTAATGTAAACCAGAGTAATCTGTTCCAATTTGCAACTGATCCTAAAGGTCAGAAAGATCTCATTTACTTCCTGTTATAATTACATGGCAGAAGCTGAACAGTGATTTTCTCCCATTGTCTGCCAATTCTTTCTTGATTTTTGGATATTTTTAGGAAACTGATTAACATCAGCTTGGTTCTCCCATTATTGGTGAGTTTGCAGACTACATTAGGCTACAAGCCCTAGTTTACCAGTCACAATGCTTGAGGTCACAAAATGCTAATCCAATACTAACAAAACACATTCAGACCCAATTTACTTCAATCATATGACACAGTGAACTCTAAACTTAACCCTACAATCCCGGCTAGCATGGCGTGCTAGGTTTAAATGTGGTTTAACTATATAAGTTCAGTATTACAGAAACAGAGATTTAATACAATCTGTGCACTGAGTCAAACTTTCAGTGCTAAGCTCTGGTTTAGTGAACACTCATCCCACTTTTTCTTATAGATTTACCGTAGATGGGCTGAGAGAAGCAGGGATCAGATTTCTGAAGAATTATACTTCTAGAGCTCTTTGAAAATGAAATAGTTCTGAAACTGAAGAACTGAAGAGGCTTCTTGGATGAGAAGCAAAATAACTTCAAGCAAAAACAAAGAAAAGTCCAGCTGCCTTTTAAAAAGCACCTTTGGGACAACCGTGACTTGGATGACTGAGAATCTCCATAAACATCAACCATCTTCATTATTATCTAACACTGCAGTAGATTCTGTCCTCTCAACCCAAGTTAAGCAAGCAGGCCAAAAGGAATCAAGTTGGATCAAGCCTTAAAAAGTAATCAATATGGTGCCCTCATTTGGTCAACATAGGGGAGATGGGACAATCTTCCCTATGTTTAAAGCCCTACTGGCTATAAAAATCCCCTTCACTTAGCAATATTCTCATAACTAACACAATGGCAGAGAACTTAAGGCAGCTTCAGTGATGGACTCTATCAACAATAGTCAAATGGCAATGGAGAACATACATTTCTGAAACACGCTAAAGCATGCAACCTTAAGGAAATGTAATTATCTTCCTCAGGAAGACTTAAAGATGATTATTGTGAAAGATATTGCTCCTAATATTGGTTGGCGGCCTGAAATAATTGAGAATGAGATAGAAAAAATTTTTAGAGTTAATTCACGGGTTGCTAGACAGAGAAATCTACCAAGAGATGTGGTTATTTATTTTTCTAGAAGATCTATCCGTAATGAAATTATACAGGCTTTTTACAAACAAAAGTTTCAAATTGCTGATCAAGACGTGATAATTTTAAAAGAGATACCTCCAAAAATTTTAAGAGCCAGAAAAGATTTTACTTTCTTGTCTGATGAGTTGAAACATCGTCAAATTCAGTTCAGATGGGAGATTCCAAGAGGAATAATAGTAAATTATGAAGGGATACGTCACAGATTAACTACTGTTTCCAAAGCAAGAGATTTTTATCAGTCTATCTTAAAAGCAAGATTGTCACCACCTCCACAAATAAGGATGACGGAAGAGTCTCTTATGGCAGGAGCCTCATCAATGATGGTTATGGAACAAGCTGCACCGAATTCTGACATAAAAGAGCAAAGGATGACACGAGCTGCCCATAAACGTAAAGAAAAAGAGCAGTTGCAGAAGAGTGGTGAAAGTTTGGTTGTTACAGAGCCTGTGGGAGGGGCAAGACCAAAAAGATCTTCGACAGCAGATCTGCAGGCCATGCTCCAGAGGCTCCAGGCCGGTGGAGATGGTCAGGTTCCTGACCTGGAATGTTAATGGCTTAAACGTGCCCCAGAAACGAAGAAAGATTTTCCATTATTTGAAACAACATAATAATGATTTGATATGTTTGCAGGAGACTCATATAACTTTAAAGGATTCTAAATTTTTGATGAATTCCCGTCTGGGCACACATTTTACTGCTCCAGCCCCTGGGAAAAAAGGGGGAGTGGTAATTTATGTGAAGAAAACTTTTTCAGCTAAACTAATTGAGGCTGATTCTGAAGGAAGATATCTTTTTGTGGAATTATTATTACAAGGCCGAAAGGTTCTTATTGTTGGACTATATGCTCCCAATCAACAACAGAAACAATTTTATAAGTTGCTGCATGGCAAGATATCTCAGTTGGATTATAAATCGGTAATTTTGATGGGTGACTGGAATGGGGTTTTAGACCCAACTATAGACAAAAGAAGTTCCTCTAAAACTTTTATTCAAACTAAATTACCTATGACTTTCTTTGATTTGAAGGAAGAATTGGAGCTTATTGATATTTGGCGAGAAAGGAATACAAGTGATAGAGACTTTACCTTTTATTCTGATAGACACCAGTCATTTTCAAGGATTGATTTTTTTTTGATTACTAGTGACTTCCTCCCTAGAGTGAGGAAGGTGAAAATTTTTCCTAGAACATTGTCAGATCATAGTCCGGTGTGGATGGAGTTATATTCGGAAGACGGGAATAGAAGATCCTGGAGATTGAATGAGAACTTATTTAATCGGGAGGAGTTCGTACAAAAGTGTAAAGAACATTTAAAGGACTTTTTTACTATAAATATGAATAAGGGAACATCGATGTCTATGGTGTGGGACGCTAGTAAAGCATATATGAGGGGAATTTTGATTCAATTGAATAAAGTTTTTAGGGAAAAAGGGTCACAAAGACGTAGAGAAATAGAAGAAGAGATCAAATCAAAAGAACAAGAGTTGGTTCTTAACCCTACTGATAATAATTTAAAGGTATCTATAAAGATGCTTAAGGAACAATTTAACATGTTGATGGCAGATCAGGTGGCTACCAATCTGTCGTATATGAGACATAATACTTTTTGCAATGCGAATAAGCCTGGGAGGTGGTTGGCTTATCAGTTACGAAAGAAACAGAAAGCTAGAATTATAGAGAAAGTAAAATATAAAGGTACTGAGGTTTTTCAGCAAGATTTGATTAAAAAAAGCTTTTTGGACTTTTACACAAAATTATATTCAAGTGATAATATAAGGGGTTTGGATATAGATAAATATTTACAATCAGTACATTTTCCTAGACTTTCAGAGGAACAACAAAATGGGATGAATAGTTTAATTACTGTGGAGGAAATTGGCTTAGCTATTAAGCAGTTAAAGGTTGGAAAGTCTCCTGGAACAGATGGACTGACTTCTAGGTATTATAAGATTTTATCTGAAGAAATGATAGAGCCACTAAAGGAACTCTTTAATAGTATTTTGTTGGGTATGCAAGTTCCTCCTTCTTGGAAAAGAGCTTTTATATCACTGATTCCGAAGGAAGATCAGGATCTTACAGAGCCTAAGAATTATAGGCCAATTTCATTATTGAATGTTGATTATAAGATCTTTACAAAAATTTTGGCAAATAGATTAATGCAGGTTATGAAAGACTTGATTCATAGTGATCAAGCAGGATTTATAACAGGGAGATATATGAAACATAATGTTAGACAAATTATTAACTTAATTGAGTACTTGGATAAGAATAATCAGATTCCTGTGGCTTTTATCTTTTTGGACGCTGAAAAAGCTTTTGATCAATTGGACTGGCAATTTTTATTTTCTTTGGTAGAGAAAATGAATTTTGGGGATAATTTTTTACATGCACTTAAAGCTATATATCAGCAGCAATCTGCACAAATTGTTGTAAATGGGGGATTGACTGAGAATTTCAATATTCAAAAAGGGACAAGACAAGGATGTCCATTATCCCCATTGTTATTTGTTTTAACATTGGAAATTTTATTGATTCAGATTCGGGAATCGAAGTTAGTTAAGGGTGTAAAGATAAGGAAGAATGAGTATAAATTGCGGGCATTTGCGGATGATTTGGTTTTAATTTTGGAACAGCCGAATCAGGCGATTGATGGTTTATTAGAACTTATAACACAGTATGGGAATGTTTCTGGTTTTAAAGTTAATAATTATAAGACTAAGATATTATCTAAGAATATGTCAGTTAAAGAAAGGGAAAGTTTGATTAAAGCCACAGGTTTTCAGATGGTAAAAAAGGTTAAATACTTGGGAGTATATCTAACTGCTTCAAATGGAAAATTGTACAAGAACAATTATGAACCACTATGGGCAAAAGTCCAAAAGGATTTAATAGATTGGAAAAAATTGCAATTGTCATTGTTGGGGAGAATTTCAGCTGTAAAAATGAATGTTCTACCAAAGTTTCTTTTTTTGTTTCAGATGATACCTATTCTTAAAAAAGAGGCAAATTTGGAGGAATGGCAAAAGGGTATCAATAATTTTATATGGGCCGGGAAGAAACCAAGGGTTAAATTTAAGATATTACAGGATGCTCGAGAAAGAGGGGGACTTAAGGCACCCAATTTGAAATTATATTATGATGCAGCCGCCCTAACTTGGTTAAGTGATTGGCTTAATTTAACAAATATGGATATTCTTTTTTTGGAAGGTTGGGATTTAATATATGGTTGGCATGCATATTTAATTTTTAATAAGAAAGTTGATCGGACTTTTAAATCACATATTTTGAGGAATGCCTTACTTCGTGTTTGGAAGAAGTATTATTATAGATTAAATTATAAAATACCTATCTGGGGGATTCCCAGACATGCAATTGAGGGAACCTCTAAGGGGACAAATTTTGATAAAATTTCATATAAAGAATTGTTAATTTGTTCTGGTTCGAATTGGCATTTGAAATCCCTAGATGTATTAAGGCAGCAAAATATTCTACAGTCATGGTTTCAATATTTACAAATAATGGATAGATGGACTGTAGACAAGAAAGAGGGAATAACACTAGAAGATAGACAATTGGTTATTCAGATTAAAAACCAAGGTCCGGCTCATATAAAAAGAATATATAATGTTTTATTAGAGTTAGATTCGGAAACAGAATTGGTTAAAGATTGTATGATTAAATGGGCTCAGAATATACAGGAGCCGATCTCATTGGATTTATGGGAGATAATTTGGATAAGAAATGTTAAATTTACACAAGCTCAAAATTTGAGAGAAAATTTTTATAAAATGTTTTATAGATGGCATTTAGATCCTAAAAAATTATCTTGTATGTATTCCAACATACAGCCCAAATGTTGGAGATGTGGCAATAATGATGCGACATACTTTCATATTTGGTGGAATTGTAAAAAAGTAAAGGCTTTTTGGATTATGATTTGGTGGAACATTCAAAAGATTTTTAGAAAGAAGATAAAGTTTACTCCTCAACTATTTTTACTTGGTATTTTTGTTGACTTAAATGAAAAAGAAACTACTTTGATGTTGAATTTATTAACTGCAGCAAGGTTACTAGTAGGTCTATATTGGAAGAAAGATTCTTTGCCTACTTTAGAAGAATGGATATTTAAAGTATCTAGTTTTGCAGAAATGGCAAAAATTTCTGCTTATTTAAAGGATCATACACAAGAAAGATATATTACTGTATGGGGAAGGTGGATAGATTATATTCAGAAAAAATATGGAATTAAAAAGTTTTATTTATTTTATGAATGAATATCAAATATTATAGAGAATTGTTTTATAAGTTATGGAGTTAAAGGTTAATTATGATATTTTTTTTTCTTTCTCTTTTTTTTCTTTTTTTTAATTATTATAATTTTCTTTTTCTTTTTTTTTCTTAACCCTGTATTCTGCTCTGGGAAGTGAAGGGAGGGGGGGTGGGGGTGGGAGGGAGGGTAAGGGGGGGGGGTTCTCTATTTTAAAATTTTATTGTATTTTTATAAATGTTTGTATGTTTTAAAAAATAAAAATTTTCAATAGAAAAAAGAAATGTAATTATCTGGTTACACTGATTAAAGATGGACAAGTATCATAAAAATTGATGTTATTCTTGGTTTTTGTCCTGAACATAAGGTATGCTTTATGTAGAGCATGCAATTATATACGATGGCATAAGACACCTTTTCTAACATCAGAATGATAGGACTATGCTAGCATTGGTGCTAGTTCCTCATTAGTGGGAGTAATATTAGGGATTTCATGGTTTGGTTTTGGACTGGAGTCCACACAGATTCATAAAGTCAAACAGAGATATTTTGGAGCATACAGCTTTTGACTTATTAACAATAAGATATTATTAGAATGCTTATTGTATGTCCATGATTAATTGTATGTCCATGATTAATACTGGCAAAACAGTGAATGACAGTACGTTATTTATGTTGAAGACATAATGTGAATGAAGGCAAATATACATGTCCCAGGATAATGTTGCAGGATCCAATCTGGGTCGGTTCTGGACCAGCTAGAATTTTTGTTGTTGTTTTGTTTTAATTGACAGCTGAAGCTAAATAAGTAAGCCATCATGACAAGGATAAATCAGTAAGGAACACAATGATAAGAAATCACTCCTGGGCATCCTCTAGGAACAAACTAGTCCTTAATGATAGTCATTGTCTGTCTATGGATTTGTTGCAACATTTGACAATGGAAAGTCAAGTCACTGACCATATCAGCCCTAGAAGAACTTTAAGAGACCCAGAACCATCAACTGGGAATCTTTACAATTTGGGCAAACTTGACTTCCATGGAAGGAAGAAGAATATCCAAAGTGTCTGAAGAAAAGGTGGAACTTCAAAAACAATAGCAAGACATTGGGGATTTTCCTCATCCACTCAGAGATCTGGTATAAAAAGGAAGTTAGGGATTTGATTATCCAAACAGGCCAATTATTATCAGAAGATATAAATGAAGGCTTATGGCTGCTTTAGCAGTGCACCACCCAGAAAACAAACTAAACTGAGGCTGATCTACATGCTATGGTATAGTAGGGTAGGATGGAATAACAACCAAAGCATGGAAATTCCCCTAGCCCCTGTGAGGCCTAGAGATAGGGGAACAAACTGAGATACCTATAATCAGGACAAAGGTAGAAGTTTGTAAAATAGATACATTTTTTATGAATTGGTAGAGCCGGTCTCAGATTCAGGCTGCAAGCTCAATTTCAGTGCTCTATAGGGATAAACTAACTAACTAACTAACTAACTAACTAACTAACTAACTAACTAACTAACTAACTAACTAGCTAACTATATAAAAGCACCAGTAGGCAGCATTTCAAAAAGTGGGAAAATAAAATAAGCTTTAAAAAAGGAAGTTAAATTAAGCAGTATACAAGAAAATTGATACAAGTGGTACTCACTTAATGGCCAATTTGGGACCAGAAACTGTGTCACTAAGTGACATGATAATTAAACTGAACATCATGTGACCACAACAAATGTATAACCTCATTGCTGTTGCAATTGTTAAGCAAGTCAGCTAAAGTCATTAAGCCAAAGATTCCATGATCCCTTGTGATTTTACTGCTGGCTTCTTGGTTGACTTGTCAGAAGCTGGCTGTGAAGCACGTACAGAGCAATCACATAACTGCAGGATGGTGTGATGGTCATCAACACCAGCTGTTGTGAAGCACCTGAACCTTGAATATGTGACTGTGGAACACTGTGGTGGTCATAAGTGCAAGGACTCATTGCAAAGTTAGTTTTTGAGTATCACCATGATTTCAAACAGTTGCTAAAACAGGCCAGTGTTAAGTAAGGACTACATATATTTAATTATAAGAACCAGTTGTTATAGAAAACTTTAAGCACATTGCTGCTGATTTCTATAATAACCGAATAGGGGATCATTTTCTAGGACCTTGCAATTACATTTGATGCAGTTAAAGGGAGCATGTATTTTCAACTTGTTTTCTCCTTACCTCCCATGAGGAAGAGAAGTCCTGCCACATACTGCATAAGGCCTCGATCCCAGCAGCAGCCCAGCACCCCGATAATCCATCCAAATAGGATGATGGCCACTGCCATGCCCATAAAACCGGCTGTCATTCGGCGTAAATCTGCGATGGGAAAAAAAGGTCCAGTTGATATTACTCATTGTTTGACTTGATGATTTAAAAGTCTAAGCCTTACACTGAACATTTGGTGACCTTCTAGAGTAGAAATGTTCTCATGACATCATGTTAATGTTTGCAAAAAGATGTGTTGTTTCATTGATTTTAAAGAATAAGAAATACAAACTCATCTGTTCTCTCAAATTTCAAGTGATCCCGCTTGTCATCAGATAGAAAAAAATGGCAGTTACAAAGCTGGTTTCTTCTGCAAATCTTATTTGAGAAAAATAAAGTTTTCTTTTCACTAGCAAAAGACTAATAGGGACTTAAAAACTAAAAACTCAATTTGACATTTTTTCCCCTTAAAATCATGGGTTTTAATTTTATTCCCATTTGCCTCTTCCCCACACTTTCCATTCTGGCCCTTGTTAGGGATGAACTGCAATATAATTATCCAGAAATTGCACAAGAACAAGTCTGAATTAACAAATAGGAAAGCATAACCCCAAGACCTAGACAGTAGGAGATATTTGGTTGTGGTTTCTGTTAACTTTGTTCTTCCACTTTCTGTGATCTTCTTTAAAATGCAAATCCTCTTTATCTTATGAAAGTTGAGAAACAGGCATGTTTTCAAAAAAGAAAAATGTGAACAAGACTCTGCTTTGAATAGACAGAATGTCTCCAGGCTCATGGGAATACTTGCCTGTCTCTCATATTTTAGTATATTCAATACTATGAATAGCAATATAATTGAGACTGTATATTTTAAAACAGAGATTAGAGGAGCAGCGTTACATAGTGGCCCCCAACCTTTTAGGCACCAGAGACTGGTTTTGTGGAGGGAGGTTTTTCCGTGGACCAGCGGGGGCATGGTTTTGCATGCTGCCTGCATCCCACGGATGGTGTTTCACTTATCCGCATGGACTGGTTTCTGGCATGCTCGGTTTTGGTCCAAGGACTGGGAATTGGGGACCCCTGGCGTAACATAATGTATTGCAGTAGACAGTCTTATGGCTAGATGATTATATTAGTACAACAAGATGAGACAATGTCTGCATTGCCATAATATGTTCAAGCATATTCAAACATGGCCACCATTTTGGCCAAACTCATTAAGTTTCATTAATCAAG
The DNA here is from genome assembly GCF_016545835.1 of Crotalus tigris. Taxonomy (NCBI): domain Eukaryota; kingdom Metazoa; phylum Chordata; class Lepidosauria; order Squamata; family Viperidae; genus Crotalus; species Crotalus tigris. The sequence goes on along the minus strand of NW_024097178.1, from coordinate 24,741 downwards.
CCATACACTATAATAAACTATGAGTGCTTGTTACATAAGGTATAATTGGTTTGGGTAATATTTTCTGTTTACCCTGTAAAACTAAATCAAAATGGTTCACACATGTTAAGCCAACTGAAATATAAATTCAGACATATAGAGTTCCTCAGTAGCATTCATAAGGTTTAGATTTTGTCCATGTAGGAATGTGAATTCACATGGGATTCAGTACAATAGATACGACCCCAACATTATTACCAGAAGACCATTCAAATAACTCTACTCCTTATAAAAGAACTGATGCTGACATATCTCTCATCAGCACCAGCATACAATTAGTTTGTTTTCAGCTCACCAGTGGTTAAATATTTTGTAGATACACATTTTTGTATCTACACCAGGCTAGAAATTATATTCAGAAATAATCTGCCACATTAAATTGCACATGTTAAAAGAATATTTGGATAATGTTAGTGGCAAGCAAATGTATTATGGTGTAAGAATGATATGCTGCCAAAACTATTTGCCAAAGTACCTCAGTTTATCTTTAAGGTGATTTTGCTGCAAAAGACTACCATGTCTAATTCTATGGAAATTATTCCCATCTCAAATACTTTGTTTGCAAATATTTTTAATAGCAGTTATATCAGGAGGAATTGTATTTTTTATTTTTAATCTTTATCTGCCTTGATACAACTGTTGCCAAGGATGCCACTCTCAGAAGGCAGTGCGGTGTGAAAGGAAAATAGTAAAATGGTTATTGGAATTGCTCGGTGTTGTCCAAAGCTATCTGGCTGGCATTCCTTCCCTGTCACAATGTGGTGTACAGAAATGTCAAGGCTGCAGATAAGTATATTCAGAGCCATTCTCTCAGTGAGAAATGAACACATGGATGTGCTGAATCAGCTACCACATCAATTTTAAAAGAAAGAGGTCAGAGAAGAGAGACATGTTTCAGGATGCACCATATCACAATTTGAAGCAATTGAATAGGTCTAATATCAATAAAAACAAGGTGCTGTCCTGCAGAGATGCATAGCTGCAGAACTCTGCTAGTAATATTCTCCTGTTATCCAGGATGAGTTTCACATGAAATGAACAGTATGTATTACTCCTGACTTCTGCAACAGGACATTCTACCACAGCGGTCCCCAACCTTTCCAGCTTGGTGGCCTGGCCCCTGCATGGGGGTGGAGGGGGTGAGTGAGTGATAGGCATGCACATGCACAACTCCATTTGTGAGAGCAGCACGTGTGCGTACCCTCCACTTGCGTGAATGGAGCTTTGCATGCAAGCAGAAAGTACTTGCATTCGAGCACAAAACTCCACTAGCACAAATGGCAGGCACTTGCGCTCGTAGGCGAAGGTCCATTCATGTAAATGGTGCTTCGCACATGAGCGCAAGCACTCTCCATTTGTACAAGGGGAGCTTTGCATGCATTTGCCAATTTCTCCTGGGCTGGTTTCGAACAGGCTGTGGCCTGGTAGTGGGTCACGACCTGGGGCTTGGGGACCCCTCCTCTTTCACACACTTCTATTTTTCTTTGGCTTTTCTCCCCATGTAAAAAGGATCTACTAATTACAATTAAGTAGTTTTATGGTGTTCTTGGAATGCTTCTCACATGTCTTACCATGGATCCCCATATGATAAATGGGAAGCATTCTGGAGCATGGTTTTGTCAGCATGCAAGGAGCAATAATCAAGGTTATGTATTCTTTTTGTTGCTCTGTTGTAGGAAATCATGGGCATAATCCCTTTTGTTGTTGCTTTTTATGGGAATGAGGTAAAATGTGCAGTTAGTAATGTAAAGAAATTTTGGATGAGCTATTCTATTTATTCTTTGCTCCAGAATTAGACAAAGTATAGGCCAGTGGTGGTGAACCTATAGCACGAGTGCCAGAGGTGGCACTTGGAGCTCTCTCTGTGGGCACACACACATGCTGTTGTCCCAGCCCCACCTCCCCCACAGCCCCCTCCTCACCAGCAGCCCTCCTGGAGGAGTCACCCCCAGGTGAGGCCTGTGTGGAGCAGCACAGCCAAGCACATGGCAGCTAGGCAGCAGATGATGCTGGGGGACGCAGGCGGAGGGCATGGCCACCATGGTGCTGCAGGGCTGCCTGGGTGATCTGCAGCGGGCCGTGGATGGCCCTGAGGGTGGGCAGGGTGAGGATGGAGTAAAGTGGGGGCGGGTGGGGTGGTGCGGTTTTGGGGCACTCGGTTTCTAAAAGGTTCGCCATCACTGGTATAGGCCATTAGCTTTCTTCAGCTAAGTCCTAAATGTTTGTGGGATTGCAATCGCCATCATCCTCAGCTTTCACCTAGTCATATTTCCCTGATCAAATGCATCTGATGCACATCAAGTTGGGAAAACTACTGCAGGAATGATTATAGGAACATAATGATAATTACATAGCTGAAAGAAGAATGCTTGTATGAGCTTAAATCAATAATACCTGTAATAATAGAATCTGTCTGCCTATCAGATTTGTATGCCACAGTAAATCAAAGAAGACTTACTTTACTGTCTAGAACTGTTGTTTCTATATTAACTACTCAGAATTGTTTGACTGCACAGAAATACAATTGTAATACATAATAACATCTACAGTATAGTGTAAAACATAAACATCTATGGTGTAATTTAAAATATAAACAATACATGTCCGCAGTAAGGTAGGTATAAATAAAACATTCATACTAAGTAACTCACATTAAAAATAACTAGCACCAACAATTAAAATCCACACTAACCATCTGCTATAATCATTAAATAAACAATATTATACAGTCCATTCTGCAAACCATATTTCATTCATATGGATAGATATGCTGAACAATTTTGAGCAGCTATACTCGTCTTGCTTTCTGCACCCTGCTTGTTCCAATCTTTGGAAAAGGAACTTTTCCCCCCTCAAGTTGCCACCCAAGCAGCAAACTTATCACTTGGCTAAGTGCTCAGTTTAAGCACTCAACCTGACTCCAACAGCCCCCCCCCAAAAAAAGACAGGCTCCGACTTCTGGTTTTGCGCTGTTGCAAAATGGCCGATGATTTTGCCCTGCCAGGGTACCCTAAATGGGTCTAAAGTCACCTTAGAGAGTCAACAAAGGAGACCCCCCTGTGGATCACAGAAAGACAGTGGTCTATCCGTTTGATCCGGGGGAAGCCCTCCAACCCGACAGGAGAAAGGGTAGCTGTACACCAGTGACTAGCCCAAGCTACCAGCAGCTGAAGTCCAAAAACACTAACCAAAACAACCATGAACAGCGTGCTTGGAACTGGGTGAGAATATTGATCTTCTCTCTTCTATTTTGTAACTGATTTCTTGGAAAAGATCCCCAAGAGGCAAAAAATCCACCGAAAGTGAGAAGGGAGGGGCTCACACCCCCATCCTTCCATAGATGGAAGCAGCAATTTAATTTTTATGGGGGACAGAAATATATTGAAATGAACTTAATAATACTACAATCTGGATAAATCTGAAAATTATGAAAACTGTTAAGACATTACAACTGAAAGGGCATTGATGAAATTACAAGAAAATAACTCTTTGCTTTAAAAATTGGAAAATGAATAGCTACTGACATCTAGTGGCAGATTAGGGCATAAAACAACAGTTGCATTGATTCAAAAATTGGCAAGATGCCCAGAAAAAGATCAACTTGTTCCTTTGAACCTCAGTGGCTTCTCGCCAAATAGAGAACATCTGGGAACAGAGGAAAGAAAACACACCGGGCTACCTACTGCAGAGTGAGAACTATATTTGTTTTAAAAATTGCTGACCTTCTGGGATTATAAATACTTACTAAGCTGTGATTTCTAAGCTCAAGAATTGTTCACAGAGAAGGAAAAATCTTGACTTTTGGCTAATCTTCTAGGTGGTTAAACATTCTGGACTGTAATCTGACTGCCTGATAATTGTAAGACCCCTGAATAGAAGAACTAGTATAAAATACTGCTTTTAGCAGTGCTTTGATAATTGGAAACACCATATATAAAGATAAGAACTATATAAGATTTGGTTGTTTGGACTTTAAGATTGGCTGGTTTGACAAGGCTAATTACAGAGACTATGGTACTGGTGAAAGACTATCTGGAGGGGGGAGATAAAATGGATATTGCATACCTATCTAAAAGTGCAGGAAACCACACACCTAATATCTCCTTCTGAAGGCCCTAGCCTGGAACATCAGAGATCTGCAGGAGCATACTTCAAGACAAGGCAAATATTTTCCAGAAGGAAATGTATGCAATGCTGTGACAGATTCAAATGACAATGGTTTCAAATTATGATGAGATTAAAAACAATTTTGACAACATAAATGAGCACATCTTTAACTTAAACCTACAATTTAAAAACTCTCAGAAAATGATGACAAAGAATGAACAAACAAACCAGATAACAGAGGACAGTGACCCAAGAAGAGAAGCTACAAATGAAGAGAACCACAGTCTAATACATACAAAAGAAAACTTGCAAGATTTTGCCACAACAGAAATGGAAAAGATATCTTGTTTTTCAGGACTTCAAAATAAACCTGAAGATAGGAAAAATGAATTATAGAGCAGCCAGGAGAATTATTAGAGTTTGGGAGACAAAAAACACACATCCTACCTGACTTGTCTTTTCTATTCCTAACAACATTCACAAAAATACAGGAAGAATCCCCTGGCAAGCTGAACACACTGACTTATAAAGCTACTTTGCAAAAGAAGGCTAGAGTTAGATCCAAGAGATTTGATTCGACTTACCAGATGGAGTACTATATGATTAAACACTTGTTTGAATATGGTTAAAAGAATAAATTATGGATATAAAGGGACCCTACAGTAAGAGGGATACGATATATGTAGTATAGTATTCTTTATAATATATGAAATATAAAAATATTGGGATGGTAAATGAAAAGTTTGGATATTTAAAGGTAATTAACATTGATAAAATTATGACTGATAAGAATGGTTTGAATACAGAGAGGAAATTAAGCTTAAATAAGAATCTTGAAAACAGGATATATAGTGACTTAATAAGATGACTTTTATAAATACAATTGAAACATAAGCGGACCAGAAAAGATGTTATATGCTGATGTTACTGTTATTTGTACAAACAGAAGAAAAGTGTTTATATCCAACCTTGTATGTATTGAAAGTATTATTATATTTGCTTAATGTTGATAAAAGGAGAGTACTATTGGAAGAAGAGAAGATCAAGGAAATATATCATTAATTAATAGATTGATTATGGAATTATAGAAATTAATTATTATTTATTGTTTTTTAAATATATGAACCCAGACAATACACTGTTTACTAAGCACTAAAGATTGTTATTGTAAAAAAATCAATAAACTATATTTTAAAAAAAGACAAGCTCTGAACTTTAGTTTAGTCTTTAGTTGTAAAAAGAACCATATGGATCGATTCATACAGTACTTCTATCAATTATCCTGTATTCTCTATTGTCTTTCCTTCCTTTGATTTTTATGCAACACACATACAAAAAACAGGCACAGCTTTGACTGTGTCATCATGGCCCCTATCTTTATTTTTTCAACCATATCCTGTAGATACCATGTTTCCTCTCCCATTCCTTGACTCTTTTAAATTTTGGTTACTGCTTTTAAAAGCTACCCCTTTTGGGATCTGCATCATATATATATATATAATGTGATTGGCCTGATGATGGCACAAGAATGGGGGGGGGAAGCCTTCTTAAATTGTGAAGAGATAGAAAGCTCCTGTGAGTAGTTTTTGGTTTGCAAGAGATCCATTATTATGTAGAATAGGCAGAGTGCAGGAGGAATCAGGTTTTCCTTCTTCACATGGTGTGTTATCTATGTAGATCAGGCCACTGTGTACTTCCTGCCTCATTTAACAGCTGTTTGAAGTTATGATAGTGTATTAAAAAAAACTTTTCAACCAAGTTTGCATTTGCAACCATTGTTGTGTGTCTTACAGTCACATGATCACTATTTGGGCACTTTGCAACGGATATGTATTTATGGCCATTGCAGCATCCCATGGTCATGTGATTGTCATTTTTGTGTTTCTGGTAATTGACTTCCAACAACCAGAGTTAATACAGAACATAGACGTTGTGGTCATGGGATGTCTTGCTTTATGACCGATTGAGAAATGATGATGTAAGCCCATTGTGATCATGTGATTTTCTGCTTAGCAACTACAGCACTTAGTAATGGAGTTACTGGTCTCCATTATGGTCACTAAATGAAGAGTACTTGTATGGAAATGATTTAGCACTGTCTTCTTCAAAAATGTTTTCTCCATTTCCCTGTCTAAGCCTACAACTCTGGGATTTCAAAGTAAAGAAGATGAAAATCCAAGTACTAATCCTGATTAGCTTTTTAGATTAGCCAAGGTTAGCTAAGTGCTCCTTATTACCACATGCTTACACTAGAATAAAAAGAAATTGTATGTGGTACAGCATGAAGCACTTTATATATCATTTAGCTTGGCCCTGAGGGAACATTGCTTGCTTTATTTTTTCTTAGTTCTAAGCAGAGAAAGGTGCTTTCAGGAATTTGGAAGGAGATCCATTCTGAAGATATTTTATTTAATATTTAAGAGGACCATTATCTAGATCCATTTGCAGCTTGATATGAAAAAAGAAGGAAACAGCTTCATGTTTTAATATTTTCTGTAATTTAAATAAAATGGTTTTCCTGGGTTCGCTATTAATGGAAGGAAAAAACAAGATATGTTGCCCTGAATGCTGACATGTTCTGTGAAAAGGACAAACTTAAATAATTAATAGAAATGTCAAGTGAATCTTGGCTTTATTTGACCTGTAAATATCCTATACTTAGATTTAGCTAGCTGTTCTCTGAGCATGGTTCTATGGTGGAGATGAACTTACAGGAAGTTCTCATTAGTTTTAAGAAAAAGAGTAAGTTGAACATAGCTCCATTTCCTAATGACCTGTAGAGGAGGTTCTTTCCAATTTAGCAAAAGCTGATCTGTAGATATGACAAAAGTATTCAGGCAAAATACTAGGGGTGCAGGAACCCCTAAATAGCCTAATAAGGCCTGGACATTTTCAAGAGAGAATTGAGAATGGAATGGAAATTGTAGAAGTCGATGGGACTAACAGGAATGCTTAAACACTTTCAATTGCATATCTGATTTAATATTTTAATATATTTCATTTCTTAATTTATAATAAAAAAATGAATTGCTAAGTCTTTCCATAAAATAGCATGAGACTTTGATTCCATATATTTCCATGCACGTGTGAGCCAAGCAGATAAATGGAAAAACATTTGGTTGCAAATACTTGTCATAATTGGTTCTCAAGGACAATTCTGCAAGTGGAGAGAGAGAGAGAGAGAGAGAGAGAGAGAGAGAGAGAGGGAGATATTTTGTTTTCATTCTCTGCATCAGGAAGATATTTTGCATGTATATAATTATATATATTTTCAGCAGTAAATTACTTACCTTTCACTATTGGATCTCTTAAACGTTTACCATATTCCTGAATAACAGCTAATGTAGGATTCTATGAGATTCTGGATAGAGTTTTAGTTGTGCCAAGTTAAAGTGTGACAATTCCAGTCTTTCTTGGAGGCGCTTAGAAGATGGTGCTGTAGGACTACATCTATGTTGTTCTATTTGCTTCTTTTGATGATTAATATTCGCATGAAATTCAGTCATTTAGAGGATTAATAATACCTATGCCGGTTATTAGAGAAATATGGCTAACCACTAATTAAATATAAAGAATTCTATGTTGTGGTCCTTGGAACTTTATGGAATATGTTTAACAGATATCATTTTTCTTTACTACTATCTCGTAGCTGTGGGTTGATATCTATCTTCTAAAGGAAGGCAAGTCAACAACACAATAGTATAACATGCAAGAGTCCTGCACAATAACTAAGAAAATTGCAGTCCCAGGGCTCTACAAAACATTTTCATAATAATATTGCCAACTTGAGCAGAAGCAGGGGAGACCAAGTGGAAAATCTGATCTTTGGAAACTGAAATTTTCTAATGAGATGGAAGAAAGCCAACAAAAACTAAAGAAACTGAAAGCAAGGTCATGACAATACTTTAGATATATGAAGATATTTTAGTCAGACAATCCTGAAGCTGGGAGTTAATTTGTTAATGCACAGCAGAGACTTTCACTCAAGAATTGTTCACCAAGCTCAATGAAATTCTTTTAACATCTATGTATTCTCTGTAGGAAGAATAACCAGACATTACCTATATTTTACATCAGACAAAATTAGATAGACATATTGCATTTTTACCAACTACTAACTTGTATTTACTCTCTGTTCCCTATAACAGTACCTTATTAGTGTGACTTAATATGACAGGAAGGGACTCAATCTATATAGTTTTAAATAACTAATAAACATGAGCTGGAGTGCATACAGGTATCTGAGGCAAGTTACATATCAGACATTAAGGAAATGGAAGTACATAGCACAGGTAGTCCTCGACTTATGATCACAATTGAGCCTAAAATTTCTGTTGCTTAGCAAGACAATTGTTAAGTGAAAATTGCCTCATTTTATGACTTTTCTTGCCACAACTGTTAATTGAACAACTGCAGTTGGTACCCGGTTGTCAAGTAAATCTGGTTTCCTCATCGACTTTGCTTGTCAGTAGGTTGCAAAAGGTGATCACATGACCCCGAGACACTGCAACCATCATAAACTTGAGCCAGTTGCCAAGTGTCTGAATTTTGATTACCTGACCATGGAGACATTGCAACAGTTGTTAAGTTCACAATTCACTTCTTTCAGTACTCTTGTAACTTCAAATGGTCACTAAATGAAGGGTTGTAAGTCAAGGACTACCTGTAGTTCATTCGTAATTTAAAGAGCATTGGTCTCAATTTACAGCTGAATAGTACTGGAGCACAGTACTGCAATTCATGGCCAGAATTCCCAGTTAAAAAAATAACAGAACCAATCAAATCTACATTCTGTACTATACCAACACAAATCTTTGTCTGATTTTTGATAGATGAGAAATACTAAACATACTGTAGTCTTCTATGGGTAGAGAAGAGATGGTCTTTGTTTGTTGCAATTGTCAGAAATGCCTGCCAGTTGACAGAAATAATTTCACTAATTTCATAATGGAATGCAACCTACTTGCAGGTCATTCCACATTTCCACAAACCTTATTGCTCATCTTAAATCCGGAGGAAAATTTTAAGGCCACTTTAAAAAGATATTGTCTAGCTATCCTACCTCCCAAAAGAACATTTATTCCACATCAACCAGAAAATAATCACACTGAACATTTTCAGGAGTTACTTTGATGAATGGGCTGCTAAGGATTGACTTCAAGATGGAAGGCTGAGATTTCTGTTATCAGCACCTCAGGCTCTGCTCAAACTCTCCTGTCAACTATAGCTTTAAGCACTTTAATTTAGGCATTTTCAAAGTCATATTCTCTCTCTCTCTTTTTTTTTAAAAAAAGCTGTTTTTTAATAAAGGACACATCACCAGCAGCAGTACAAAGAAAAAAAGGAAGCATCATAAAAAGATATTAATTAAAGAATAGAAGGGATTTTTTTCTCAAGCTTTTTTATTATTTTGGTTTATTCTTCTATTAACATTTAAATGAAAAGCCCTTTCTTCCAAGCTCCACATGTGAAATCTACATTTAAATCAATACCATTTAAAAGTGAGAAGAAATGTATAACTATATATAACTATGTGAATTGCATCTCCATTGGTTTTGTCCCACAAACAATTGATTTTTTTTCTGCTCTCATTTTTAAAAAGACAGAATTAGAAGTATATTACAATGACATTTTTAACAAGAGGGATATAGGCAATTATTTCTTAGGATCTTTGGGTTGGATTATTTTGAGACTGAAGCTAGAAAATAATGTTGAATTATTATAATAAACTTCAGTAAAGCCTTTCTCCTGCCAATATCAATCAGAAATCTCCAACTTTAGAGCACTCCTTTGTCCCAATATTAATGTTTCTAAAGCTAATTTTTCCAACACTGAAAATCATGATTGAAGAAGAAAATTCTTCAGTGGATCTAAGTTCCTTCTACTGCCTAATATTTTCCTGAATAGGAATATAAACAAAATTAGGAGTTTATTAATTAATCATCTTCCAGTCATTTAAATGGGAAGACATTTCCTTTAAAAGAAGTACACACAAACATTCCAAATAAACAGCATGGGAACAAATCCCTCTCCTTGTTCACTTCTGCACTTCTGGTTTTAGAACTATCCACAGCTGTTAACTTTGAGCTTCTCATATGGCAGATGATATTGCTCTGAAGAAGACTAAAATCAAGGATGGGTATTTTTCTTCTCATCCTTCATAAATAGGCACTCTCTTTGTTGTAGATAGATCATGGAATTAAGTAGATTATATGTATATTAATTCAAATCATTTCCTTAATATGCTCTTATCCAAATGTTAGGACTGCATGTTGAGAAAGAGTCCACAGCTCAATGATTGAGTGTTCTAGAATTTTCTGTTCAAAGATGAAGTGGCCAGGAGGCTTCTGACTGAAACGCTGGAGAACAGCTGCCTATAAATACAGATCTTGATGGACAAATAGATTCAGGATGTTTTCATAAAAGGCTTTTATTGTGCTAATGTACCAACTTATTCACACAGTCATACAGAAGTTTAAAGTGACATCATCTTGCATTTGTAACCTCCTGACCCAATGTGGATATTTCTGCCTAGACATGGCTGTCCAAATAAGAAATCCTTTCTCTTAAAAGAGATGTTCATCCAGAGTAGAAAAGATGATTATGTGTTAATGTTCTTGATCTTATTAACCATATATAAAACTCACATACAGATCTTTCACCAATCTAGCATATTCCAGATGTGATATGATAGGAGTGCCCATTTTTTCCAATCATCAGACTATTCCAGTGGCATAAAGTTAGTCAAGGGAGGAATGAAGAATGCCTTGGAGCCCACAGATACAAGAGTTCCACCTTTCACATTTTGAAAAGCTAAACCTCCTTGTGGTCTGTTGTTGGGCTGATATATACTTATAAAGGAAATTAGGCATTAGCATGGAGGGTGGGGATTGTAGAAGTGGGCTGCAAGCTAGTGTGTTGGCTTGAGTGACTGCTAGATGGAAGCAAGGCAATGCAGAAAGCTCTCTTAGCTGCCTTTTAGAGGTCATCTAGATATCTGTAATGGCTTTGAAAACTGCTGAAATTGCTCTGCCCTGAGACAGCATGCCAAGGATAGTTTGTGAGAGAAAGACTCAAGCATCAAAATTGGACTGGTCTCTTAGAGATAGTCACGCTATATCTCACATGGGACTTAAAAGGGAAAATAAAATGGAAGGGATCCTTGCTGAGTTTGAGAGAGGTGGTCATTTTGTACTTAGTTTTTCAGCGTATGCCTAATAATTCCTTCTTGACTTTTATTCCAAAGAGCAAATTCAAACTTTTCAATGGAAAACTAATATGATGATTTTTATTATAGTCATTGACCAACAAATTGGGCAGTTGACATCATAAATAAATTTTAAGAAGTATGGGAAGCCATGACATAGGAAAGAAAGAAGGATATTATCTAGAAAGAACAATAAATGCTTTAGAGTCTGCAACATTTCTAAGATGTCAACAGAATTGAATATGACACTTGCTGCAATGCAATAAGTATAGATCGCAGGAAATTAAAAGTAGAATGTAGTGCTAAAAACAAAGATTAAAGTAATAAAAGTATTTCATGAAATACTAGAATTCTATCTATTGAGTATGACACTATTAAGTCAATGCACAGGGATATGAGTTTGTGTATATTTAAGTATGTATAACTAAATCTTATATTGGCCAATGACAAATAAGATATGACAGGAGATAGCACCTAGGTGTAATGTAAGAAACATAGGAGAACAAAGTAAAATTGTACATTAATAAATCAGAAAACTAAGAAATTAGTTTCCCGTGTAGGGAAATGACAGCTGAAAGAAAATGCAACTTTCAGGTGATGTTGGTTCTCTAGTGTGATAGCATGGAACAAATAAGATGGTCCTCAAGAGAGAAGGCATTTCTGTTGGCAGAGGAAAATATAAGGGTGAAACACAACTTACTATAAAAAGGGCTCTGTAGGATCACATGGGCTACAGCAGTATGTCTCAGCCTTGACAACTTTAAGATCAGTGGAATTCAATGCCCATTCAATGCAGATATCAGGACTCTAAGGCAGGCTAGAGAGAAACTTCTGCAGGGTGATAAGCAGATAATGTTAAATAAATAAATAATTTGCTGGCTGGAAAGGTCTCATGTTTATATACAGCCAGCCACACTGAAGAACTTTGTCAAATGCCTGTTTTTGGAAGCTCCAGGGCCAGGAGGTCATTATAGGAGGAAACACAACAGAGCACAGGGTTAAAAAAGAGCTTGGGGTTTTCTAACCCAGCCCCTGCTCAAGCAGAAGACCCATTCCAGACAGATGGCTGGCAGTCTCTTCTTGAAAACCTCTAGTGGAGGAACACTCCCAACTTCTGGAGGTAAGCCATTCCATTGATTATTCTCACAGTCAGGAAATTTCTCCTTAATTCTAGGTTGGTTCTCTCCTTAATTATATTCTAATGGTTACTTCTTGTCCTATCCTCAAATGATTTGGAGACAAGGTCAACCTCTTCTCTGTGATAGCCCCTCAAATACTGGAAGACTGCTATCATACTACCCCTAGTCCTTTTCTTCATTAGTCTAGACATGCCTAATTCCCTCAATTGTTCATTATATGGTTCAGTCTTCAGATCCCTTATTATCTTTGTTGCTCTTCACTGCACTCTTTCTAGGGTCTCAACATCTTTTTTCTATTGTGATGACCAGAATTGGATGCAGTATTCCAAGGGTGGTCTTACCAGTGATCTTCAAATTATCCTTCTGTTGATGCAACCTAGGACTGCATTGCTTTTTAAGCAACTGTAACACACTGCTGGCTCACACTTAAGTAGTGGTCTGCTAGACATCTAGATCCCTCTCACAGTTGCTACTGTTGAGCCAAGTACACCTATTCTTTACCTGTGCATTTGTTTTTTCTTGCCCATATTCAGGACCTTACTTTTCTTACCATTGAATTGTATTTCCATTTGTGAATCTGTGATCAACTCTATCAAGGTACTTCTGAATCTTGAATTTAACTTCTAAAGTGGTGGCTATTCCCCTCCCCCTCCCCCCAAGCTTAGTCTTGTCTGCAAATTTGATGAGTTCCCCTTCTATCCCCTATCTAAATCACTTATGAAGATGTTGAAGAGTACTGGACCTAAGACAGAATCTTGAGGTACCCTACTGGATCCCACATTGTTCTATCTTACCAAGAGGCAGGCTGTGGTCTACTTTGTCAAATGCCTTAGTGAAGTCCAAGTATACTATGTCCACAGCATTTTTCTTATCCATTAATTTAATCACTTTGTCAAAGAAGGCAATAAGCTTTATCTAGCATGATGTGTTTTTGACAAAACCATGCAGGCTTCTAGAAGTTTATTTGGACCCCAGCTTTCTAAGAAAAGGGGAAATTATAAAAAAGAATTATGACAGCCAGAGAATTACTGGAAAAGTGAAACTTAAGACAAAAATATCACCAATATACATGGGGCCTAAAATCCAAGGGAATCATTCTACTTTCTGACTGAAGGGCTGTGTTTGGAACACAGAGGGGTACTCTGAGTAGTAAGAATATGGACTGTATTGTATCTGGGGGTTTTGTATGCACATATCTGTGAGCCATACAGCATTGGGGAGACAGATTTAGATCTGAAAAGTCTTGTGGCAGTGGGTTTATTCTCATCTCTTCTGGTATCAAAGAAGTTGAGTATACGCTTAGCACTATTATTGGCCTGATCTGAGATAAATTTAATTTGTTCCTGCCAGATGTCCAATTGTTGGAATAATATGTCAAGATATTAGGCAAAACTTGCTCAATAGTATTATTGTTTATGTGCCATCAATGTTTTCAGAATCTCATCCCTTTGAAAAGATCATAATTTTAATTTTGGAGAAGTTAATTGTAAGCAATTCTTCTCTAAAGTAATCTGCTAGAGCCCATAGACTGAGAGAGAAAATGGCTGTGTCATTTGTGTGTAGGAACATACACAACTGCTTATTGTTAAGTAGAAGGAGATGGAAATTGACATATATATTAAAAAGAGGGGAGACAGGATACATTCCTGTTTTACTCATATCTAGATGGAAATAACTGCAGAAAGCTGACCATTGCTGCCTTATCTAACTTGCCCAAAGAGTGCAAGTTAGATTAGGAAGAATAACCTCTGATCTATAGGTGATTGCAATAGCTTCTCTTAGAGCTTTTCTCTAGATACTGAATCAAATGCTAGCTTTATATCAATAAAGGCAACATACAGGGAGCTTGTCTGCATGTGCATATATTTCTCTCCCAAAAACTGTAGGATAGCACATTGATCCTGAAACTCATGGCATTAACTAAGACTTTGTGTAGGCTTAATTTAATTCCATCACACACTAGATTCCACCTCTGCTATATACATCACCAATCTCTCCTCCTCCTCCTCCTCCTCCTCCTCCTCCTCCTCCTCCTCCTCCTCCTCCTCCTCCTCCTCCTCCTCCTCTTCTCTCCTCATTTTCAACATTATTTTGTGGAACAACATACATCTCATCTTTTGGCAATGAATTAACCAAGCCTTTAAAGGGCCCGGAGTGCCATTTAAGAAATAAAAGAAAAGGAAATGAGAGGCCCTGGGGAAAAGAGGAATAGACATTGCTATTTTCCACTCAAGGTGAGGGAGAGAATGTAGGTCAGAAAGAATGCTGTTAGCCAAAGTAACATATTCTATGGCCTTGCCCTCTGGCATGCTTACTGTTGAGTGCTTAATAAACATATGGCACTATCCTCTATTTGGACAGCCTCTATGTGCAGAAATTGTGCAGTAGTAACTTCTGCAAATTAAAGTGAACAAATTAGCCACAATGTGATACCATCTGATATTTAACTCATCCAAGTGATTTTGCCCAGCTTGTATACCTCTTGTTGCTAAGTAGGTAAAAGCTTCCTGTACTGGAATTCTTGTTTTATAGCCTACTTTTGTTAATCAGTTGGGTAATTCATTGAAGGGTGAGATGTGAATTGTCAGATGAAATTAATTGTTACTAATGGGAGTCTGGTGGAATTGAGGAGCAGCTTGAATATTCCCAGGATGGCTGGGAATGTTTGCATTCAGTTTTAAATTGGACATGTTGAACGGATTGGCCTTCACTGTAATTCAACAAACACTGTTGCCTAAATTTTCTAGGTAGTCCACACAAAGGAGATATAATCTATCGATCTCATACTGTGGCACAATCCCACAAATGGCACAGCGGTCAGAATGGTAACACATCAATAAAAGCACAAAGGCACAGCAGACTGACCATAGCAAAAAGACAGACTTGACATTCTGTGACTGCACCACTGCTTGTCCAGTAAATCTTCTCTACTAGTTGTGTTAATAAGACACAAAATCACAACACATTAAGTACTTGTATTTGTGACATATTACAACTCAATTCTATGGAATAGCTATTTTTTGCTCTCATATCTCCCAGTCCAGCCCTGCTTCTCTCACATTTCTAGATACAAATAGGAAAGAGTTTAGTTACTCAAGAGAGATGTCATTTGTCCACTTCATACCTGGGAAATCTGTTTACTACTAAAACCCTGCTTGGGCAAAATAGTGCATCAATAAAGTGGTACCTGGAAAAATACTGGTCCGACAAAGGATGTGTATAAAAAGCAGATGGCCCAACAAAAATGTGGGTTTGTTTTGCTTACAAGACAACTCTTAAATTTAGGATGGCCAGACATCCTGTTCCCAGCTCTGCACATGATATATTACTAACTGCCTGTCACATGGTATATCTCAATTGCTTAACACTTGATATATTGCTGATTGCTAAAAACATTCCAATGTAAACGAGGAGCTATCGATTATAGATCTGTCTAGTAGTTTTTCTATGTTAGAATAAGGACCTATAGAATGTAATGTGACCCGAAAATAACCCCCGCCAGAAAGGGTTATAAAAGTGGTCATCAAAGTACAATCTGAGTTCAGACTGTTTAAGCCAGGATGGCTCTCTGAACCTGCATGCAATAAACTTCCCTTTCCTCAAAGAGCTGATTCAAGTCTTTGATTTCTACAACATTTTCTGGTGCATTGGCCGGGAAAAGCTTGAGTGAGGCGATATTTCGCTGAGGACGGCTGGATCCTTCGGACCTGCTGGTAAGCCATCTCTGAACAATTCTCCAGGCGCCATGGGGGTGTGTTTCCTCCAGGAGACAGCTGTGGCTTCTCAGCAGAGCCGACCGTACTGAAGGCCAGTCCAAGAACCCTTTGGGAAAGGAAAGGAAGTCTGAACCAACTCCTGGCCAGGATGGGTGTAACTACAAGGCAGGCGAGTATGTGTTTAAAGTAATGGTACCTATCTCACTTGAAGATAGAAGAGGGGGCCTGATCACTCCCCTGGACTCGGGACGGCGATCCTAATGAAGTCCGTGTTAGGTTGTGTGGGTGGTTAAGCCAGTGCATTCCCTACTAGTGACCGCCGGCGCTGTAGGTCATTGGCAGTGTGTTAGGATGGGGGGGCATAGTATGGATGTGGGGTGGCCCCCAGAGGGGACTTTTAAGAAAACTATCCTAACCAATTTCAGTATATAGATCAGTGGGGGGATGCAGTAGCAGGACGAGCTGATGAGTTATTGCAATGTCAAGCTGAAATGCTTCGTTTGTGTGTGGCTAGACCCAAAGGAAAAAAAGCTTCAAGTACAAACTAAAAGAGTGAAAGATGTGAAGATTTCAGAAACTAAGGTGTCAAATGCTAAGAAGGAGATAAGGATGGAGGTAGAGGAGTTGATTCTCAGACCTCCTCCCTACGTTCCACCTTTCTCCCCCTCCCTCCCCCAGTGCCGGCTGTGGCAGAGCCAGCAGCCGCTCTGCCGGAGGAAGGGCTGATTGCCCCTGCTGTGTCCGAAGAAAGGCAGCCAGCTGTGAGACGAAAACAGAAAGGGGGAGGCTGTCAGCCCCCAAGGAGGAAGGGGATTTGGAAGGTCTCTCTGTAAATGTGAGGGGAGAAGTAAGTAAAGAGGAGCAACTGTTGAATATTTTGTTGACTCCCGAGGAAAGGGAGAAGTGGAAGGCTGCTGTTAGGCAGTGTTTGAAGGATAGGTTGCCGGCTGTGCGGGATATACAGCCAGAGATGGAAGCCAGGGCACCAGAAAAGGACCCTGAATGGAATACACAAAATCCAGCACACATGACTTTGTTAAAGGAATATCAGAATTTAGTAGTAGAGGCTCTTTGCAAGGCTGGAAAGCCTTCAGTGAATGTGTTAAAGCCGTCTTTTGTGATGCAGGAGGCAGATGAAAGTCCGGAAAGTTTTTTTTTGCAAAGGCTGATTGAGGCTTATGAGCTTTATACACAGGTTGATCCAAGGAGTGCAGACAATGTGCGAATGTTGAATGAGAGGTTCATAGCACAGAGTTATGAAGATATAAGAAAAAAGTGGAGAGGTTAGAAGGAGCATTAGGAAAGAACACTACAGAATTGTTGGAGGTGGCTAGGAAAGTGTTTGTTAATAGGGATAAGGTGGAAAAACAGGAAAGAGATGCTAGAATGCATAAGAAAACTGAGTTGTTGGCTGTGGAATTGCAAGGAGGGAGGTCATTGGCAAAGAGAATGTCCAAGAGAATGTCCAAGAAGGCAGATGCGAGGTAGAGGTTGGAGAGGAAGAGAAGGCAGAGGATGTGGAGGTGTTGGCAGTGGGCCCCCCATGCACTCCCCCTTCATGGGTAAAGGGCAGAGAGGGGGTCCAGGGATGGTAAGAGATGGTCTGAGGAATGTAGGAGATGGTTTGAGGAATGTGACAGATGAAAATAGAAATAGGGAGATTGAAGGAATTGGATTGGCAGGAACTAACTGGTCGGATTGACGGGGACCTGGCTTGGAGAAAGCCCCCCCTGAGCCATTGGTTACTTTAGATATAGGGGGCAAACAGACAACGTTTTTGGTGGATACTGGAGCAGGAAGATCAGTTGTGGATTTGAAAGCAGAGTCTTTGTGTGTGAAGTAAATATGACTGTTACTAACCTCAAGAGAAAAGAAGATACAAAAAAATATATAACCTCACTCTGTTTGTCTGGCCAACAAACAAAGTGAAGAAAGATGTGTTTGTTTATTTATTTATTTTTTTTTCTCCCTCTTAAGAACAGCCCAAAGTTACCTGCTCAGGCAGGAAATCCTATACCATTTTCTTGCCTATTCTGCTCTCTCCCTTTGGCAAATGTTAGTGTGTTAATGCCTTTTCAAATTCTATCTGCAGACACAACCCCCTTTCCCCCCCTGCTTTTTTTTTTCTGGCTGTGTTGTTTTGAGAGAGATAGAGAGAGATAGAGAGAGAGGAGAAAAGGGGGGGGGGTTGATCTTTTTAACTTTTTCCCTGCTTAGAATTCAGGTTTGAGAAAGGTTGGGTGGTTGTGAAAATTTAATGCCCACTTTTGCAATTTTTTTCTATTCAAAAGAGGAGTCAGTAATTGTTGGACAACTTTTTTGGGGAAATTTTTGAGTTTAAATTGTTTAATATCAACCAAGAAAGTTTGCTTAGATTTGTAAAATGTTCTCCCTATTTAATGGAAATTTAATGGAAATCTGTTTCCATCTGAATGGAATTTGATTAAATTGGAATTTGACTAATTTTATATTAAAAGCAATACTAGAGTTTAGAAAAAAAAAACTTTCAGTAACTCAGAATATCTTATTAAACTTGTTTATTTTTTTGTGTGAAGTTAGAATGAAGTTGAGAAAAATTTTGGGATTATAAATAGCTATGCTATGCTGTTTTGAGTAAAGATTTGTATGCAAAACTGTTAGAAAAAGAGCTTGTGTTAATAAATGCAAACAGGGTTTGGTGAGCTCTCCTTTGTTGGTTCCTTGCTAGGTAATTTATTTATAAACAAGGACAAAGGTTGGAGGAGGTTTTGGCCCAGAAGTGTGTGCATAGGGGGGGGGGAAGGCAGCCAGTGGCATTTTTATCTAAAATTGACATTTGGGGACATCTTGGTGGTTAGCATTTCTTATCAAGGGTGGACAATTTTAATCAGGAAGCCTTGGTATACACTTGTTCATAGCAAAGTGGTTTTCAGTTGTGGATTTGAAAGATGCTTTTTTCACGATTCCTATTCACAAGGCTAGCCAGCCGTTGTTTGCTTTTGAATGGGAGGGAGAACAAAAGAATGCCTTTAGGGAAAGAATGTTGCCTTGGGGGTGTTAACTCAACAATTAGGACAGTGGCAACGCCCGGTGGCTTACTTATCTAAGCAATTAGATGGGGTTGCCCAAGGCTGGCCACACTGCCTGAAGGTTCTTGCTGCTATAGCAGTCCTTTTATAGGACTGTAATAAATTGACCTTCTCATGTCCCATAAGTGTCCACACCCCTCATGCAGTTCATTCTATCTTGGATAATAAAGGGTATTTGTGGATCAGCAGTCAAAGGCTTTTTAAGTATCAGGCGATGATGATTGAAAATCCTCAAGTGAAATTAGTGGTGTCTAACCGGCTAAACCCTGCCACCCTATTGCCCACAGAAGTGGATTCAGAACACAACTGCTTGCTGCCCTGAATTGGTATACAGACAGTTCGAGTTACATGAAGGAGGGGAGGAGGGTTTCTGGATATGTGATTGTGAATGATGAGGAAGTGGTGGAAAGTAGTCCGCTAGGAGCAAACTGCAGTGCTCAAGTGGCAGAATTGTGGGCATTAATTAGAGCATTGGAAAGAGCTGAAGGGGAAACTTTAAATGTCTGGACAGATAGTAAATATGCTTTTCTAACTCTGCATGCTCATGGTGCTGTGTATAAGGAGAGGGGATTCAGGGATTCGGCTGGCAAACATGGGTTACATGGACACTTGATAAAGCATCTTCTCGATGCAGTACAAAAGCCAGCAAAGGTTTCAGTTATGCATTGTAAAGGGGCCATCAGGGGGGAGTATGGGGGGAACTGAATAAGCAAGTGGAAAAACTTAGGGACTAGGTTGTTGAACAAACACCTTCTAAACTAATAACAAGATGTCATCCCTTTAAACCAGGGGATAGGGTGTGGGTGAAACATTGGAAACATGAACAACTGGAGGGGAGATGAAAAGGACCTTATGAAGTAATAATGGCCTCTCCTTTAGCAATAAAGATTGCAGAATCTAAATCTTGGATTCACTGGACCAGAGTTAAAGCAGCTGCAGAACCTCTGTGGACAGTGAACAGGGACCCCAAGGTTCCCACCAAACTCACTCTTAAACGTGTTTAGTATGTTTAATGAATATTTTATTGTTTGTAAACCAGATATTGTATTAGTACAAGTGTATCCTGCACATATATCTACGGCTGCCTGGCTGAAATTCAACCCCCTGCTAAGCCACACCCGGAAGCTGGCTTTCTACGCACGGGAGAAGAAAGGATGAAAGGCTTCCTTCTGCTTTTATATAGTACTGTTGTTGCATGTAATAATGTTTGTCTTTCTAATTTAGGCCAATGGAGCAAGCCAGAAGAAGCTCCACGCCTTATCCAATCTTATGCTATAGGCACGGGCACTTGTAAAGGTCAACCCCTATTGGATTTTCCCCAGAATGCTGGAATGGTAGCTGGCCTCATCCTTGTCAATTTCCCCAAGCATTTGACAGAATAGTTAAAGAAGCCTGTATTACAAGACCACCTGTCAATCCCGAAGCCTGTCAGTATGTTGGGTATATTCTTAGGAAAGGCATATGTGTAAAGGCCCCATATAAGAAGCCTCCTCCTCCTGTTACTCTGGAGTGTGGGCCTCCCTTATTCTGGGGATGGGAGCGGGTCACCCTAGTCTCGCAGTTGAAGACGGGATGGAAGGGGACTTGCATCGTACATGTTATCCCGGTGGAATTTGGAGTAACTATCCAAAGACCCCCGAGGAAGTGCCTAGAGAGAAAACAAAGTAGAAGGTCCCATCAGAATAAGGATATGCCCCATCCATTGGAGTCAAGGATGCAATATAATTTGTGGGTCCAATTGGCTAAACTAGCCAACACAACTGATTTTTGCCTTTCTGAAGCATATGACATGGAAAATTTGCTGTCCACATGTTTAATACCAGTGTGTGTTCCAGTCACAGCAGCTAAGGAATTCAGTCACATACTCCTAACGTTGCCATTCCAGAAGACTTACAATGTGCACATGTCACAGGGTGTGAGCAGAATATACCTTCACCTCATTGCCTGAAAGTGAGCCAAGAAAAGCTAAATTGCACATCTTTCCAAACAGTGTCTTTTGGGTATGCAAACATATGGTTACCTAAAGGGTGGTTCTTCACATGTGGGAATTCCAGAGACAAGAGTATAACAACATACATACATCAGACCCAAGTGTTATGGAATGAAACTTATCTGCATAGATGAGATAAGTCTCATCAGGGGGGAATAAAGTGGTACCTGGAAAAATACTGGTCCGACAAAGGATGTGTATAAAAAGCAGATGGCCCAACAAAAATGTGGGTTTGTTTTGCTTACAAGACAACTCTTAAATTTAGGATGGCCAGACATCCTGTTCCCAGCTCTGCACATGATATATTACTAACTGCCTGTCACATGGTATATCTCAATTGCTTAACACTTGATATATTGCTGATTGCTAAAAACATTCCAATGTAAACGAGGAGCTATCGATTATAGATCTGTCTAGTAGTTTTTCTATGTTAGAATAAGGACCTATAGAATGTAATGTGACCCGAAAATAACCCCCGCCAGAAAGGGTTATAAAAGTGGTCATCAAAGTACAATCTGAGTTCAGACTGTTTAAGCCAGGATGGCTCTCTGAACCTGCATGCAATAAACTTCCCTTTCCTCAAAGAGCTGATTCAAGTCTTTGATTTCTACAACATCATAGGGCAACAATTTTTGAAAAAAGGTACCTTAAATGGGCTAAGTTGCCCAGAATGTATCCAAAATCTAGAACCCATGATTCCCAAAAGTATGAAATTTGGGGAAGTAGCAGCTATTTTAGTGCTACTGGATACTGCTGTGCTATAAGGCTGCTGCTGCGCTCATATGATCTTCATTTTCAACATTCTGTGACAGTTTCCCAGCCAATCACACAATCCTTCACTCTCTCCTCCACCCAGCAGCAGTCATTTACTGCACAAAGGGAAGAGCAAGAAGATTTCTGATGCTGCCTGCCAGATTCTCATAAGGAAACTCCAGAGGGAAACCAGCAAGAAGTTGAAAGTGGATCCTGCTCTCACTGCTTTTCTGCCAGCCTTTGGTCATTCTATTTGTCTGTTTAGGCAAGCAAATATCTCTGAAACAATGACCCAATGGGCATGGGTTATCTAATGCTTTCTAAAGATATTGGATCATCACTGCTAGACCTCTCTACAACTGCAGCACACGTGCTGGCTGCTGCATTCAGGGATACATTCCTACTTCACGTGTGCAAACCTGAAAGTTCCCAGTCAAAAGCCTCTTCATCTCTCTAAGCTTTGATACATGAAAAGGTTTGGGCCCCTTATAGTTCTCTTTTCAATAGTGCCTTAATTGCCAACAGCTGTGAAAGACACTTGCTATTTCTGAGCCTGCACACAAAGAGTGAAAAAAACCTACTGTCTACCCGTTTGCCCCCTTTAATGTATAAAGAAAAGTACCACTATCAAAATTACCTTTCTTCAAATAGCCCGATGAAGATTCTCATCTTCATTTCTGAATGCATTAGTTCAAAATGCTAGTCCTGCTTTCTGAGTTAGTTTCTATGAAAACACAGCCTTTTCTGAACCAAGAATGCTTTGCAAGAAACAGACATGAGAGAAATAAGTTTGAGTTTGTTCTTTATACGTTGCTTATCCTCCAGGAGATCAAGGTAGCGTATAGACTGCTCTCCTCTATTTCTCCCCACAACAATAACCTTGTGGAATAGGCTGGACTGAATGAGAATAGCAAGCTCAAAATCACTTAGTGAACATCCATAACTGAGGCCAAACTTTATTATGAACCAATACCCTTTTATGATCAATCCACTGACATTTTAATTTTCTCAAATATAGGCTTAATATATGAAGAAAGATACAAGACTTTAACTTGTGGATGCTGAGCCAATAGCAAAGTAATTCCAAGGAAAGAGGAGGGGGGAAAGGAAAAGAAAAGCCTCAACTATTTTAAAACAATGATATGTTTTTTTTAAAAAAAATCCAGATGTTCCATATGCAAACAATGAAAAAGAATATGCATAGTTAGCTGAGCTTCAGCAAATGCAGACTTGGAAAGAAGAGAATTAAGGGGAATCTGAAATGCCTTCTCCATATCGTTAATTCTAGCATAGAGAAGCACTACCTGAAGAACCAGAACTATCTACAGTCCATGACAATTTTGGGTCCTAAGATTTTTAAGCCCCTTTATGGATTACTGCCTTGTCGTGGCGAAGGGGCTTGTGTAACTCAATGAAGCTATAAGCTATGCCTTGCAGGGCCACCCAAGACGGACAGGTTATAGCAGAGAGTTCTGACAAAATGTGATCCACTGGAGAAGGAAATGGCAAACCACTCCAGTATCTTTGCCATGAAAACCCCATGGAAAGTACTAAAAGGCAAAAAGATATGACGCTGGAAGATGAGCCCCTCAGGTCGGAAGGTGTCCAATATGCTACTGGGGAAGAGCAGAGGGCTAGTACTAGTAGCGCCAGAAAGAATGAAGCGACTGGGCCAAAGCCGAAAGGACGCTCAGCTGTGGATATATCTGGTGGTGAAAGGAAAGTCGGATGCTGTAAAGATTTTCTCTCCATAGGAACCTGGAATGTAAGATCCATGAATCAAGGCAAGCTAGACGTAGTCAAAAAAGAGATGACAAGACTGAACATCGACATCTTAGGAATCAGCGAACTAAAATGGACAGGAATGGGTGAATTTAACTCAGATGACCATCAGGTATACTACTGTGGGCAAGAATCCCTCATAAGAAATGGAGTAGCCTTCATAGTCAATAAAAGAATAGGAAAAGCAATACTGGGATACAATCCCCAAAATGACAGAATGATCTCAATTCGAATCCAAGGCAAACCATTCAATATCACAATAGTCCAAATCTATGCCCCAATCACTGGTGCTGAAGAGGATGAAATTGACCGGTTCTATGAAGCCCTACAGCACCTTATAGAATTAACACCAAAAAATAATGTCCTTATCATCATGGGGGATTGGAATGCTAAGGTAGGAAGCCAAAAGATAACCGGAATAACAGGCAAGTTTGGCCTTGGAATACAAAATGAAGCAGGGCATAGGCTGATAGAATTTTGTCAAGAGAATACGATGGTCATAACAAACACTCTTTTCCAACAACCCAAGAGACGGCTCTACAAATGGACATCACCAGACGGTCAACATAGAAATCAGATTGACTATGTGCTCTGCAGCCAAAGATGGAGAAGCTCTATACAGTCAGTAAAAACAAGACCATGAGCTGACTGTGGCTCAGATCATGAGCTTCTCATTGCAAAATTTAGGCTTAAATTTAAAAAAGTAGGGAAAAGCACTAGGCCACTCAGGTATGAACTAAATCATATTCCTGATGACTATACAGTAGAGGTGACAAATAGATTTAAGGAACTGGATCTGATAGACAGAGTGCCTGAAGACCTATGGATGGAAGTTCGCAACATTGTACAAGAGGTAGCAACTAAAACCATCCCAAAGAAAAAGAAATGCAAGAAAGCAAAATGGCTGTCTGAGGAAGCTTTGCAAATAGCTGAGGAAAGA